>NC_045436.1:7364764-7421536 GCF_002776525.5 Piliocolobus tephrosceles | reverse complement strand
CACAAAAAAAAAAAAAAAAAAAGTTACGATTTAAATAAAATTCTAAAAAATTTAGTATTATGAAACTAGAACTGAAACAACTATAAAGTTCACTACTGTTGTTGTTATTACAGGCTTAAGTATTTATATACATTCATATTTTTCTGTTCTAAGAGGATTTCCAGAAAGCGTGGCAGCTTGCTACTCTTCACATGGAAATTGCCGTTTCTATTAAACTGAATTTGCGTTCTAAGTGTTTTTGTTAAAGTAGACAGAATGTATGCCATCTCTGTTTCAATTCTAAATGTTCTTTTAGTTGTAGAGTTGAAATTAAAGTGAAGCATGCTATGAATGTAACAAAACTGATGATGTATGCTATTTTGATTTTTGAATGTTTTTTTGATATCCTTGAAAAATCACAGTGGTAGTAGTAAAATTGTTTTAATTAATGAATTGAATAGTGGTGAGTGCTGAATCAGGTTTATTCATGTAATTATCACTGAAATAGAAAAAATAAGTGTTACAGCCACAGAACCTTAGTTTATTTGCCATTCCGTGGGCATTCAAGTGTTGGAAAATCAACTGGGTTTTTTTTTTTTTTTTGGTGTTATTTAAAGAATATTCTTCTCAAGTCATAATAATTCTGTTTATTAACATTACATTCACATACAATTTTATGCATGATTATCTTGTACATTATTTACTGAATGGTTTGAATACTAACCTCACTATATTGAAATTTTCTTATGTTTATCAGTTGACTTGAGATCGTTTTCCATAGTAAATAGACTGTACACAAACTGAATGTGAAACCCATTTGAATGCATGTTAAAATGGATATAAATGCATATACACTTAAGAAAAGAGCAACTAAAAATGTCTGATGACTATTGGCTTGACTTTAGTCATACAGAACCTGAAAACTAAATAAAGTTTGAGTGTAACTTATTGAATAGATTTCTTGTTTACTATATCAACTAAGTCTTCATTCAACAAATAATAAATGCTGGATATGGTACCAGGTGCTGGAAAAACAAAAATGAGTAAGATATATTCCCTGACATCTAGAAGCTCACAGGGTGGTTCGGCAAACCGGCAAGTAGGCATGTAATTAGGTTTTAATGTGGTTAGTGTTATTACAACAGAATATGCAGAGTCAGTGTCAGCTCTGAGCTGATTGTTGCCAACAGAGACTGGGGGCAGGAGAGGAGAGAATGTTTCATAAAGAAGGAAGGAAGCGGCATTGGACCAGAGGCTTAAAGGATGTGGAGAAATTCAAGATGTAGACAGAACAGCGAAGGAGCATGTGTAACATCCCTGGGGAATGCTCCAGAAGCCACAAGGAGCTTGGTGCCTGGAACACATGAGGCTGCAGAAAAGGAGCCCCGGAGCAAAGTCTTCATGATGATGCTAAGGGATTCGCACGTTTTCCTGCAGGTAATGGCGAGGCTCTGAGGGATTTTAATGCAGAGGAATAGTATGGTCATGTTTGCATTTTACAGAGTACCCTCAAAGCAGTGTGGATTGTTAACTGTCTTTCCCCAAGGAGAGCAACCTCCCTGGGGACAAGGCCCTGTTCCCTGTTGTACCTCTGAGCTCGCCTCACCTACTACCTGCATCTGGAAATGAAGGTTTTGTTGAATGAGAAAATAAGGGACTTAGAGGTCAAACTTGGAAGCAAATTGGCCAGTTAGGTAGTATTATAATGATCAAAGTGGGAAAATAGAAAAGTTTGGATCAAAAACCAGAAAGGAAAGGGAGACCCATTTAAGCAGAATCAAGATTTGATGATTAATTGGGAGAAGAGAAACGTTTAAAGAGACTGTCTTCCCCAACACGAGAGACTCGGTGAATGATGGTATAATCCAAGTTGAAGGTTAAAGTATTTTGTCTGTGGTAAAGTTAGTAATTCACATGAGAACAGATAGTGTTTGAGGTGTCTGTGGGCCATCAAATTTTGGTAGTTTATTAGCCAATTATATATGTATACACACACACACACACACACACACACGTATACACATATATATAACAAATTCAATTAGCTTTTATGTAAAAATATTTACTCTGTGATCTATATTATTTGCAGTTAAAGCCGCAGGGCAGAATTAAACCTCTTTCTGAAAGCAAATAGATCGAGAAAAGAAGAGGAGTGAACTAGAATCCTAAGCTCACCAGTATTTAACATAAGGGGATAGATGAAGCACCATTAAAAGAAACGAAGAAGGATCTTTTATAGAGGCAAAAAAAACAAAAAAACAAAAAAAAACAAAAAAACCATAAGATTAATTGACAAAAGACAACAAAAGAGACATACTGTGATTGGCAGAGTCAAAACCTTCCAAAAGTTGCTGGCTACAGCAATACCCGTGTCTGTAGTCCCAGCACTCAGGAGGGAGCCTGAGGTGAGAGGATGGCTTGAGCCCAGAAGTTAGAGAGCAGCCTGGGAAACAGAGTGAAACCCCATCTCAGAGAAAAACCTTCCAGCAAGGATAATGTATGTGTAGTGGGTGTGGAAGTCAAATTGTGGTAGTTCAGAGTTGAACCAAAACCTTAAATGTGACACCAGCAAGTGGAGATTATTCTCTCCGAAGCTCCACTAAGGAAGGAGAGAGCGAGGCTGGGGGATCCAGGGATGGAGATACTTGTATATTGGAAGACATTTCAGCATCTTCTTAAGGAAAGGGACAGAGCAGCAGAACAAGAAGGTAGAGTAGAGGCGATTGAGGGAAAATGAAAAGCGTCTGGCCTCTGAGAATCAGGAGTGAAGGGGCCCTTGGAGTATGAATGTGGGTAACTGCGAGTCCCTCAAAACTTTTACTTTTTAAGGTACTTTTCATCTCACAACTTTGTATACATAATTAATTTGGTGTTTGCTATAGAAAAGGTTTACTAAAGAAGATACGTTTCTGTCTAAGATTGATTGAAATCATAACCAATTTTACATCGGTGTAGTATAAATTGATAATATTTGATGGAACTGACAGTCCATGTCATCAGAAGGTTTGGGAATGAAGCACATTCTTATCCAAAATTTATATTTTACTTAAAATAGTTCTATAAAACTGTAAAACTGGAGTTACACATCCAGATTCTAATGGAAAACAGTTATTAGCTTTGGAGCCAGAACTACAGCATTGCTCTCAGGACTAGTCCGGGGACGTAGGTAACTTCTGATTTCCTCTCCTTGATCCTTGGTGTGTACATGTGATATTTGTATATATTCATATAGGTGTGTGTGTGTGCATATATATATATGAATGTGTGTACATACTCCTATATGTGTGTATGGATGTGTATATATTCATATATGTGTATATATATGAATATGTACATGTATGTATGTGTGTATAATCTTTGCCCTGAGGACTAAGTTAATAGCTAGGAAATAAGTTTCCACCTTAGTAACTGTCACATAGTTTTGCACTAACAATCTTCTTCTGCTTAAAAAGAAAATGCATGTTTATAAACATAAAGTTATATAATCAGATTTAAGTTTTTAATGAACATGAGACAATATCAAACATTGTGTTAAAGAACATATATACAAAAGGGAAGCATAAAACCTAGTTACAAGTGATATATCCAAGAGAGATAGAAATAGGCCATTAAAAACCAGAGCAATAGTTATTGTTTGCATATTGCAAACTTGGAAAATTATGACTTTGTGAAAAAATTTCTCAGACTAAACTGGCTAATATAAAGTAATCGGTGTGAAGTATGCTTGCCCTTCCAACTGGTTGATATAGGAGTGTTAACGTTCACAAAGAGAGAACTTAAAATTTTGACATACAGCAGATGAAGATTCATAGGGGATTTGAAAGTACTTGAATGAAATGTCAGTTGCTACAGAAAACAAGTACAAAATATTCTCTTGTAATGGACTGTGTCTCATTTATTGTGACTGGAGTACCATTGTATAGATGGCAGGGTACAAAATATGCCTATAGGTGAACCAAATTATTTAAATGAAACCATTTAAAGAGTTTATGGTTTCACATAATCACTGGAATTTTTAAAGCATCTAATCATTATTTGTAATGTACCATCTTAATAACCCAAGTAAAATGATGGGATATGACAGATGTGATAAAAGTGGAACTTTGCATCAAATGAACTTAAGAATAAATCATTATGAGTGTTTAAATCAATGTCTTTAATTTATCTATGATGTGATTTAGCATTTCCTGTTTATTGGGCAACACAGATAAGCAGGTGGATAATCAAAACTAGTTTCTCTTTTAGGATTTACACTTTTATTCTTAATCTGTGTGTGTGTATATTCTTGTAAAAATAAAAATTGTAACTTCCGTTTTCACCTGTTTCCACATGCTATTAGATTTTTTGCTATAACATAGTACTCTTTTTTCATGCCATAGTTGATCATAATTTAACGTATCTACTACTTCTGCACATCCAGGTTTGAACTTTTCGCTACTATAAGTGATACTGCAATAATTATCCCAGTGGCTAAATCTTTGCCTCTAATTCTGTTATTATCTTAGGATAAATTTTTGGAAGTGGAATTTCAGAACCAACAGGCTATACAACCTAAGGCTTTTGAAACACCCTGTCAAAATGCCCTGTGAAAAACCTTGTATCAATTTATACTCCCAACAGTATACAAAGTGCCTTTTCCCCCAGGGCACTGACAGGGAGTATTTCCGTGCTTTAAATTTTTGACAGTTTGACAGATGAAACAGTGTCTTACCTTTTTTGGAATTTGTTTTCGTTTGATTAATGAGTTGAATATATTTTCACATGTATGTACCTTTTGTATTTCTTCTTTTGTGAATTGCCAATTCTTGCCTCTGTCTATTACTGTGTTTCGATGTATGAAGAAACGGGTCACCCAGAGTATAAGGAAAACTGAAGGCAGAGATGGACGTTGAGGACACCAGGACCGTGACTCTGCTTTTTCTCCCTGTGTATGTGTGGCCTCGATGAGACAGGTTTGGTTGCAGGACCTTTTGTGTATAAACATCTTCTTACAGGTGGGCCTTCTGCTCATAGACATAGGTGTAAGTTTCGCAGTAGTGAAGAGCAGTTGTAAATGAGCTGGGGCATAGCCCTAATGTGTGGCCCTAAAGTCTAGCTGGATGCCGCCTGTACACTGTTTACTACAGATTCTAGGTGCCGAGAAGGTCTGCACTTACTCCAGTTCAGAGTAGCAAGTTCATTTTCACAAAGTTTCTCTATCCTTAGTGAATAAATAAAAAACGTAAAGCAGGTGACAAATAGCACTGGAAGGTAAATCTCTTTTCATCAATCCATAGAGTGTTGGAAAAGATGCAGGAGATGTATAGGGATATAGATGCAGTCCTATGTCACTTAACCCATACGTTCAGAGAAATGCATCATTAGATAATTTTGTCATTGTGTGAACATCATAGAGTGTCAATACACAAACATAGAGAATATAGCCCACTAAGTATCTAGGCTGCATGGTATAGCCTGTTGTTCCTAGGCTACAAATCTGTACAGCCTGTTACTGTACAGAATACTGCAGGCAATCATAACACAATGGTATTTGTGTATCTACACCTAGAAAAGACACAATAAAAATGTGGTAGTATAATCTTACGGGGTTACTGTCATTTATGTGGTTCATCACTGATCAAAACGTTATTGTGTGATGTGTGACTGTAAAGATATAGATACAAATATAGATGATTATGGACATGAGGTTTTTTTCTTATTAAGTTGCAAATTGTTTTTATATTATATGAATCTTATTAACCCTTAATCTGTTTGTAAATATTTAGATCTTAATATTCCGTAAATATGTTCCCGTTTGACTTTCTGTAAGGTATTTTTGATATAAAGGATTTTTTTTACAAACTTTAAAATACAATCACATCAATAGCATTATTTACTTGTGACCTCTTATGCTTAAAAATATTGATTTCACTCTAGAGCAAATACTAATTATATTTTTCCTTATTTATATGTATAAATATAATTATATTTTTCTTCATTTATATGTCTACATCCTTATTTAAGTATACTTAGTATATATTATATATATAACATTTAATTCATCTGAATTTTGTAATATAATAGTTGAAGTAGGAATTTAATTTTTTTTCACATTATCCACTTTTGTAAATGTCATTTAATTTAACCAGGGGATACTTCATATTGTTTAATAAATATATGCTAATCTACTTTATTTCAGCAATGAGACATCAATAAAAATTTGTGCAGCCAAATCTTTGCAACGAAGTGGGATAGGATTTGTGAAATACAATAGGTTTAAATACTAAATTCAGGTTTGATGATTTCTGATAGATTTAGAGTGCTAACTAAAAATAAATATTTTCAGGAATACACAATTAGCCACTAGGAGTGTAATGTGTAACCTTTAGGCATTGTAAAAAAATGTAATGCGGAAAAGCAGACTTAAAGAAGCTTATGGAAGTTACATTTGATGTCAGAAGCAGTTATCAAGATCTACTTTTCAGTAAAAATAAAGTGTTAATCCTGCAAAACGTCAGGTTACATAAGCACATAAGCATAACATTTAATCCCTTTATTACCTATTTTGAGAGTTCGTTTTAAGGAATAAAATACATCCTTTGCTGTCAAGCTGATAGGCTTATAATATTGGGCTTTACAACAGGGAAACAATTGGAAGACAAAACAACTAGATGAAATACATTGCTAAACTGCACGTTGAGAAGAGAAAAGCAATGAGGATTCAGAAAAGGAAAGACTTTGCAGAATTTATAGGTTGAGCAGGACTTCGAAAGATGGTAAAATCTGTTTTAAGTGTAGCAAGAGAGCAGTACATACTTAGAGTTGGAACTGCTCCAGGAAGCAGTGGAAGCAACAAGGGAAAACAATGGTAGCATTGTAAGGAGGCCACCCGATCTGGAGAGATCCTCTTGGGAAACCGTGGAAGTGAACATTGACAGTTAAGTGGAATCCACTTACGCAGAACTGTGAGCATTGTGCCAAGAGGTCTAAGACTGTCTCTGTGAGCAGCGTCTGGCCAGTCTAGGTCCTAGAGCAGAATTGAGATGCGATGAACAATGAATGGACTCTATCAGGTGAGCTTGGAATTGATGAGTCAAGATCCATTATGAAATAAGGTGTTACATCGTGAATAGAGTAGAAGGAACAAGTTGTAGCAGTGTTGACAGGGCTCTGTAATGTGAGAGAAGAAGAGTACAAGGCTAAAAAAGACTCTAAGCTTTTGGGTGCAGAGCCTGGAGAAATGTTCCTGTAACAGAGAAAGAAAAAAAGGAAAAGCCGTAGAAAGATGGTTAAACTAGACTGTCATCTGCACAATTACATCAAGTCATAGTGCAGAAGAGTTGACGTTGAAGTTTGTGGAATAGTATGTAGTATATAAAAGTGTTATCAAAACTCAAAAATAAATGTGGATTTAAAGAAAAACAATGGTTTTAGAGAATAAGGTGGACAGTGAACAATAGCAGATCAAGTTCAGGATCAAAAGATGAAAGGATGGAAAAGTTATTTTTCCATCTTTCATGAGTCATTTCTTAGAATGGGTCATTCAGTGATCACTCGGTATCTAATAAAAATACTATATCATAGTAGCCTAGTTAACTTTCATGTACCTGTACTCCAATACCTTAAGGTGCACTAATTTGCTACTAGAGTAAGACCTTAGCGATTGAAGAGCAGAGTCTGAGAGTATTTTATCCCCATATATTTTAGTTACTTCCTGCCAAATCTCAAAACAATCACAACATAAAATAGATTTTCTGTACTCTTGACTTTGTATTTATCTTCACCACAGCCATAATGAGGGGTTTGCAGCTGATATGCTTTCCATGGGAACCTCCTGAGAACGTGAACATCGGAGGCAGGATGGTGCAAGGAAGGAGGCTGTAGGATTATGATAGTAAACTGTATTCCCTTCCACCTGTGAGTGGCAATCCTGATGAAGATTTTCAGTCAAGTTGATTGAGTTTTGTAGATGGCTTGTTAAAGACACAGCAGATGTCCTGACCAGTGGGCTCTTTTATCCCGTAAAGACAGGCTAAGAATCCAGTAGTTTGTATTGTCGACCTTTGCATCTTCAGGGTTTCCATGTTAGTTCCTTAGTAACTAAGTTCCTTACTTAGTTTCTAACTAACTTCCTTAGTTGCTAATACCATTAGCAGTTGAGGGCTCTTACTCTTTTATCTCAAAATAGCAAACGGTGAGTGCGGAGGATCAGAGGGGAGCATAGGCTATATAGTGTAGCCTTAAAATGTTGTCGTAGTTTCACCTGTCTGTCCCCAAATTGAGCTCTAAAAGGGATAAAAGCTGATGTAAAGGGATCTATTTGGAGGTGAGGGTTTGTTCTTTAAAGGATAAGAACATTGGCATGTATATATCCATGAGTGCTGGTTTCTTCCCCCAGATTGCAAGTGGTTTGTACGGCATGTGCAGCCCATCTATAGTTGACAGTTGTCAGGCAGGATTCCCTTTAGGAAGTATCAGAGAGGAGACAGAGTGTCTGTTGACCCTTTCCGTGGGATGTATTTCTTCTCCTATTTCGATGTATGATTTCCCTCACAAAAATCCTCCTCCTCCAACCAATGCTGGCTCTGCAATTCAAACATCATTCCCTCATGAAACACTTTGTGTTCGCTCCAAAATCCTTTGACCTCCCCCACAGCAAATGTCATTACTATCCAGAAGCATTTTGAAAACGGCCATTTGTAACAGTGACCTTTCCAATGATAATTGCTAAGGATTTTGGATGTGAATGTTGTGTTACTGTTCTTCAGAGAAACCAGTATATGAAAATCTAAATGGCAGAGAAGTTGATGGAGGCAGAGATAGGCATTTGGATTTTACTCAACATTTATTATGTTTAATCTCTTCAACTACCCTCTGAGATTAGTAGTATTATCCGTGTTTTGCAGAGGAAAGAAAACTAAGGCTTAGGAAGAATCTAAATACCTTGCTAAGGTCACACAGATACTGAGTGACAAAGCCAGGAGTTAAAGCCACAGCCTAATTCTAAAACCTGCTGAGTCAACGTCCTGGTCTCGGGTGGGATCTGTTGGCGTCAGACAGTAGTAGAGCGTCGGTCCTCAGCTCACTTGCTTTGCAATGAGAAGGAAAGAGCTTTTTCAACTGAAATATCCTCACTGTCTCCAGGAGCTTCTGCGCAGCTGCATTTCTTTCCTACTTCTTAGTTCAAGATGTAATCCTGCACTATTAAGAAAAGTTTCTGGCCAGGCGCAGTGGCTCATGCCTGTAATCCCAGCACTCTGGGAGGCTGAGACAGGCAGATCACCTGAGGTCAGGAGTTCGAGACCAGCTTGGTCAACATGGTGAAACCCCGTCTCTATTAAAAACACAAAAAATTAGCCAGGCGTGGTGGCAGATGCCTGTAGTTTCATCTACTTGTGAGGCTGAGGCAGGAGAATTGCTTGAACCCGGGAGGCGGTTTCTGTGAGCCAAGATTGTACCACGGTACTCCAGCCTGCGTGACAGAGTGAAACTCTGTCTCAAAAAAAGGAGAGAGAGAGAGAGAGAGAGAGAGAAAGAGAAAGAGAAAGAAAGAAAAGTTTCATAGTCACAGTGGTAAGGCCATTTGATGAGAAGATAAGAGATCTGGTTTCTTATTCTGGTTCTATCAATTCATTGTTTTACCTTACACAGCTCACCTGGTATCACTGGGTTTGAGTTTCTTCAAATTGTGCCTTCTTATTAAATAATTTTAATGTGCGTTGTTTTATCTTTGATTAAGATTACAAAGCTAATTTTGCAAAGGTTTTTCTTGAGGATTTATCTCAAGTGAGGAAAGTCATGTTGGGTGAGGATGGGTCTAACAAAGTGAAGATGCAAAGCATAAACATCCAGGAAACCACCTGAGGTGGTAAGAAAAGTTAGATTTATTTTTTGCATCCATCAAACATAACCCAAGTTTCCGTTGCTTCCGTGTGTCTTCTGTAAGTATCATGTCTATGACGAAGAGAGCTTAAACTAATACAACATACACTCGCCTACAGAGTTTTGCTTTTCTTTTGTTTTGACTGGTGGTGGTAGTCAGGAAGAAGTTTTTTGGCGACTACCTTACCATACCTAGCAAGCAGGTCCTATATTTAATTGGTTAATACAAAAATAACTGACATTACCTGAATATTTTAATCAACCTTTTTAAAAGATAAGTCAGTTTTACCCAAAAAGAGACAATAACATTTCCCCTTTCTCTTTCACATACTTTCCAAAAGGAGCGATGTGGTGTGGTACTTACTGTTTTGCTTAACCATGGTCCTGATTTCTAAACATGAGTCATTCCTACCCCAGATTTTCCCGAGTATTATTATCTGTGTCTTTCTTGAGATACTACACAATCTGGAGCAGTTCAGTTCATTATTTCACTGTGAGAATATTCATGTGATTATCCGCTTGTTTCTAGGGGAAGTGATCTCTGCAAAACAATTCTGCTTTCTGTTGCTAAAGGATCTGCCAGATAATTGAATATCTTAATCATAAGTCTGCTGTGGACCTTGAGAGACATTAGTTTTATTTTCTGTAAGGAAGCCTGGAGAGACAAAACTGAACTAGGTATCGTGGTTTTTCTGTATTTGCCTGTGTTTGTGTTTAATTAATTTTTTTTTCCTGCTTTTGTCCTAAGTTCTTACTATGAAGTGGAGACGTTTTGGTCTTCAGTTTCATGGCGTACTTCTTTTCGCATTTGAGAAGCAAGACTGTTATCCTTCCTTTCTCAAAACTAATTAGACCAATATTCATTCCTAGATAAATCGTTCCTACCTTTTAGCTCTAGTCATTTTCATTATTCACTGAGCTTTTTCCCAGTTTATCATGACTCCTTCGTTTCTGAGGACATCAAAAATTCTCCTCCCCATCACACACACATACACATACACATACACGTACACATACACATACACACACATACACACACACACACACACGCACACAGACTTCCTTATGTTTTAATGCACTGTTGATGTGTGTACCCAGCATCTTTTTGCCTTTTTAATGGTAACACCCTATTTCTGTTCAAAGTTATTTTTAGTGTCTAAAATGTGTATCAATGCTGTGTTAAAAACCGTGGTGTCTGCCCTCAAATATGTCTTCAATGGGTAAATCTGTTTTGTGACCCTTTTCTTCAATCTGACCTAAGCTTCACCATAATGTTTCTGAAAGCACTGAAAATATCCACAACGTGTTACCTTTCTCTTCTCCTACTTCTTGGTAAATTTCTTCGTAATTTCCAACTTTAGATTTCTCTAGAGTTTTCCATAAAATTCTTATTTCCTGGATCACCATGGGTGACTAGATTAGGATTTTCTGATCATTCTCTTCCCACATCCTCTAGTCTTACCAATTGAATACAATCACACGATCTTGTCTAGTTTCCTATCCTGCTTCTAATTATCAGACCCTCTCCCTCCCGTCCCCTCTCATTTCATCATTTTAAATTTCTTCATAACTGAGGCATTCAAATACATGTTTCTTTCAACTTGTAGTTCTTAACAGACCAGGATGAGCAATAAATATCTATTTGAAGTTCTGACTTAGTAGCTTTTCAAATGTTATTTCCCGCACCTACAAGTCCATGCAACTTTAAAGAGATCTAGGTGTGAAACAGAAAACAATATGTGAGTTAATGAAAGGCTGTTTCACGAACCTGATATTTCAGTTTATATCTGTTTTTAAAATATACCTTAAAATGTCTTATTGTAGTTTGCAGCTTAAGGTGTTATATAGATAAATTATGCAAACTCTCATTAACAAAAATAACTTGCTGTACATTGCAAATATACTTCCAGTTAGAAGACTGCTGTTGGGGAATATAATGGTAACTCTCCTTTAGTAGCCTACTTTTTTTTCCTAGCAGGCACAAATCATTAGGAATAAATTGTCTTCTGTCATTGTAGCCAGTAATTGGTGACATTTTCTTGTCACTATGGGATTATAAATAACAGCAATATATGTACTGTCAACAGATTCATTATGTTATGCCAAACAGAAACCAGTAGTCTGTTTCTTTTAGCTGTAGTTTGCATGCCTTCCATATTAAGTATGACACTGACGTCTTTACAAATTAAAAAAATACTCAACAGAGCAGTTTTGTTATTAATAACTTCAATTTTTTTAAGCTTTAAATATATTATAATTTCTTCTATTTCTTCCATGGCTCTTCTGGAAAATATATTCTTCCAAGATTTCTTTGTTTGCAAACAGGTATTTGATAACTGGTGAATTAAACCGATAGTTATTTTTAGTAGTAAAACATACGAGAGATTGTAAGCATTTTTGATGCATCTTAGCAGAGCTCAAGTTATAAAAGTAATGATGCATACCTTGTCTTCAAATTTTTAGTTTACATAGTAAATAGTGGTCACCTGTCCCATGCTGAACAACAACAACAAAAATCCATCCAGAAGAAAAATTAACATGGACTAAATGTCATAATTTCTTGCTTCATTGATAATTTTGACACATTAATAATTTTTTTTTTTTTTGAGTTTTGCTCTGTCACTCAACCTGGAGTGCAGTGGCATGATCTTGGCTCACTGCAGCCTCTGCCTCCCAGGCTCAAGTGATCCTCCCACCTCAGCCTCCTGAGTAACTGGGACTATAGCCATGTGCCACCACATTCGCCTATGTTTTTTTTTTTTTTTTTTTTTTTTTGGTAGAGATGAGGTTTCACCAGGTTGCCCAGGCTGGTCTCAAACTCCTGAACTCAAGCAACTTGCTTGCCTCGGCCTCCCAAAGTGCTGGGATTACAGGCGTGAGCCACTGCTCCAGTCCTATTGATAATTATTAAGTTAGATATCCTTTTCTAATTTGAGTGTCCTGGCAATGGTATATACCCGTCACCTCTTTGACCTCCCGATAAAGAAGGGCAACATCTCACTTTCAGTAGCTGCCATTGCTTTGTAGAGAAGAAGCTTTATTTTTCTTTGCCTTTGCAAACTTAAGACAGAAAAGGCCCTGCTGGTTATGAAGAGGACATGGAAAGCAAGCTGGCTCCAGCTTTCCTGTGACCGCTATCTTCCTAGACAAGTTTGTCAGCCTCTGCATGAGTCTGTTTTGCCTTGCTATCAAGGAAGTACCTGCGGCTGGGTAATTTATAATGAAAGAGGTTTATTTGGCTCATGGTCCTGCAGACTATACAAGAAGCTTGGCACCAGCATCTGCTTCTGGTGAGGGCTTCAGGAAGCTTTTACTCATGGAGGATGGAAGGGGAGTTGAAGTGTCATGGTAAGAGCATGGCAAGAGCAGGAGCAAGAGAAAGGAGGAGTTACTGGGCTCTTTTTAACAACCAGCTCCTGCGTGAACTAATAGGGTGAGAACTCACTCATCACCAGGGTGATGTCACCAAGCCATTCATGAGGGATCCCCCCATAATCCAGACACCTCCCACATGGCTCCACCTCCAACAATGGGGACCATATTTCAACATGAGATTTAGAGGGGACAAATATCCAAACTATATCAGCCTCTGAACCAAGACTTGAAGGGCATAAGTTCTTGCCTGTTCCCTAGAGTCATTTTTGGGAGCCCCCTACTAAAGGGAATTCTGACTTTCCTATTGAGGAGATGCCTTCTAAACTTCTCTCTTTGGGTCTCTCTTAACAGCTACACAACATTTAAAGACCTTTCAAAATTTTGGATTCCCCTACTTTGTGAAAATACTGTTATCCAAGTTTTCCTTACTTTGTTTCTTATTTATTCACTCAGCAAACACAGCCAAGGCATTGTTTCTGACTCTCCAGGGACTACAAAGCTGAAAAACAAGACCTACTAGTGCATATAGTATATATATGTATATATATATATATATATTTAGAAGTAACTCTTAACGGGAGCTACAGTCACGTGTGAGTTTCACACCTCTTTACTCACATGCTTTGTGTCTTAATATTTCTGTATTAATTTTTCACTATTCTGGGAAGTACATCGTTCAGATACCCCTTCCTTCATCTAAAAGTTAGTCTTTTAATAAAGCGTTTTACTACTAATAGAGGTACCATAGTCTTTTTGGTTTTACAGACTAAATCTGAGTTGTATTTGAATTTCAATTCTGCTGTTTTTTTCTTGGCCACTTCCTTGATATCCTTTCTATTTAAAATAATGCTATCTAAAGCAGTAATATAAATTGTAAACTCAACATATTCTCACTCATAATGGAAAATTGTAAAATAAGTTTTTAAAATATAAACCACTATAACATTCTTAAGACATTGTGAAATCACATGATGAGTTGTGTTATATATTTTTCATCATGGCACTCAAAACATTTGCCAAAGTGGAGCTCAAGTTTCTATTTTTTCTTCCCACTTACCATTTCCAAATCACTTCCAAAATTTCAAGTTCATTAACCTTGTCTTTCTTCCCTACATGAAATCTTTCCATGGCCATATACTTCCATCAAATTCAAACTATTTATTTATTCCAAAACTATTTTTAGTCCTGAGTATATAGGAGGTGTATATATTACTTCTTCAAATTTCTTCCTGTCTTTTGTCCTTTTCTTACATCTAGAAAATGTTTCCCCCAATTCTCTTGATCTTGGCTTCATAAAACATCTTTGCACCAGCGAAGACAGGATGGAAGTTGCATCAGCCTTCTCAGGAACACTTAAATTCTCTAAGCTTATCTCCCCTGTTATCTAAACACCAAATAATCTTATTTTTCCCTTCTTTCCTTGTGATTCCTTATGAAGATATTGTAATGCAGTCTTATTTATTATTTGCCATATTGTGAATAAACTGCGAGTTTTCTTGCCGCTCTGCCTTTGATCATACCATACCAGCCATCTGAGGTACCCCCTTAGACACTCTTTGTAGATCAAAATCCTTCCAATCTTTCAAGGCTCAACTTAAGTACCTCTTCCTTTTAGTCACCCTAATAACAAAGCACAGTGAACTGTCTGCCTCTAAATTCCCCGGATGTTTACTCTCTCTAATGCTTCATGACATTTGGCATTTACTACCTTATTTTGAAGTTATCTGTTTACCTGTCTTATTTTCCTATACTAGATCGTAAGTAGCAAGAAAATGGGAATTAGGCTTCTAAGTCCATTCCTTGGATTGTGTAGCAATAAAGCCATACTCCAAATAGACGCCTGGTTAAATGTTTTCAACAGCGGAATGAACGAAGTGTCCATTGAACTAGGCATAATGTCACAAAGTGGTGGGAGGAATTCAGAGAAAAACTTAGTCATATGCAGACAAAGGTTTTTATTTTCCTGGTGGAAAAATAGATATTTGTATTCTCTGACTTTTTGTAGAAATATTTTATGAGGAGTTGCATGTTGTGGATGGTTTTTATTTTTATTTTTATTTTTTGAGACAGAGTCTTGCTCTGTTGCCCAGGCTGGAGTGCAGTGGCACAATCTCAGATCACTGCAGCCTCTACCTCCCAGGTTGCAGCAGTTGTCCTGCCTCAGCCTCCCGGGCAGCTGGGATTACAGGCACATGCCACCACATCCGGCTAAATTTTTTGTATTTTTAGTAGAGACGAGCTTTCACCATGTTGGCCAGGCTAGTCTCGAACTCCTGACCTCAGGTGATCCACCTGCCTCCGCCTCCCAAAGTGCTGAGGTTACAGGCGTGAGCCACCATGCCTGGCTGCGAGTTGCATGTTGTGGATGCTTTTTAAAACAACATTTGTAAAAGGGATAATGAATGTACTGACTTCCATGACATACTGTTTTAATTAGAATTCAGACCATTTGTGCATCCCTTATGATAGTTTCTTCTTATTTGCATTCACTAGATTTCCTTTCCTGAATGATTTATACACTTACATAACTGGAAATTTTAAACATTAAATGTATTGCATCTTGTCATTATGTATTAAAATTATTTTCATAATCTTCAGTACTTGAATATGTCATATGTTCTTATACATAAAATTTATGTTAAGAATTTCTTCAGCAAGGTTTGCCCTGCCATTTGGCACACTTTGGCGTCAATATTGTAGAATACTATAAGGGGAAAAGATAATTCTAACAGTTCTCCCCTGTGTTCCCATTAATTTGTTTATTATCAAGGTCTTCATTAGGAATATAGTTGCTAATGTAAGCCCGTAATAAACAGAGTATAATTGAATTTTCAATATTTTGTCATCTGGGAGTACTTTTCTTACAAGACCTCTGCTCCATCTTGTGACTAATTGTCGACAGTTACTCAGTGTCACCATATTAATGTCACCTAACATTGCAGAAATATCTGCCTGATTGCATTATATTTAAAGATATTCATTTCAAGCCCTTGATATTTTCTCTTTAAATTATTTACCTCAATTTTAAATATCATTTAAAATGCAATAAATGTAATGAGCCGACATGTTGTGAAAACACAGATTTAGACATAAGCTAAGATTTGTTTGGGTAGAATATAAAGACAGTCATGTTGTGTGTCCCCAGCCACGGGAGCAGCAACATGGCAGAGGAGGGAGGTGGCTGAACCGGAGTCAGTGTACAGAAACCAGAGCGATGGCCACTGGACCCATTTTTTTTTTTCCCCTGAATTGGGGTTGTTTCTGGTCAAATGACTTTTTTTTCCTGTGAGTTTCACCTGGGTTGAATCAGAGGTTATCTTGATATTACATGATGCTGAATAATGTTCTAAAAGTGTATTATCAAAAATAAGTGAAGACAATAACAATTGAAAATGCTAGACACAGATTGATTGAAAAATACAAAAATATTTGTTTTTGTTGGCACTGTGTAGTCAGAACCAAGCTTTTCACAAATTCAGAACACAAAGTAGCAACCCTGGAATATTCCAGTTTTATGTCTGTTGTCCCAGTGTAATCGCACTGTCTCCTTCCACTCTTAAACATGTCTTGGTTTGGTCATTAAGTTAAATGGTCACCGAACCTGCAACACATTTTTGGTTTAGTACCTCCTCTATTTCCCAGACAGCTTGCTAATGACCCATATAGCAAAATTAAAACTATTGTGTTCCGATTCAGGAATCCTATACTTGACCTAATTTGCAAAACTTTTCAAACTCTCTTTGTTCAACAATCAAATTTTGATTCTGGGTACAGGCACATAAAGCCACATTTTTTCTTTTTTCTTTTTTTTTTTTGAGACGGAGTCTTGCTCTGTCGTCCAGGCTGGAGTACAGTGGCGTGATCTTGGTCACTGCAACCTCCACCTCCTGGGTTCAAGCAATTCTCGTGCCTGAGCCTTCCGAATAGCTGGGATTATAGGCGTCCACCATCACGCCTGGCTAATTTTTGTATTTTCAGTAGAGATGAGATTTCACCATCTTGCCCAGGCTGCTCTCAACTCCTGACCTAAGGTGATCCACCCGCCTCAGCCTCCCAAAGTGCTGGGATTACAGGTGTGAGCCACCGTGCCTGGCTCCACAATTATTCTTTTTTTTTAATTTTGAGATGGAGTCTCGCTCTGTCACCCAGGCTGGAGTGCAGTGGCACGATCTCAGCTCACTGCAAGCTCCGCCTCCCGGTTCACACCATTCTCCTGCCTCAGCCTCCCAAGTAGCTGGGACTACAGGCACCCGCCACCACGACTGGCTAATTTTTTGTATTTTTAGTAGAGACGGGGTTTCACTGTGTTAGCCAGGATGGTCTCGATCTCTTGACCTTGTGATCAGCCTGCCTCGGCCTCCCAAAGTGCTGGGATTACAGGCGTGAGCCACCGCGCCCGGCCCACAATTATTCTTTAATCTGGATATTGTAATTGCTTGTTTCTAATACACTATATATAAAACAAGTCATATATGTAAAACTAATCATGTATATATATCATGATATATATTTATATGATTTTAAGATTTTCATTAGGAATACAGTTTCCCAAAGAGAATTCTTCACATTGTGGGAAAGCAAGAGAGCCTGGTGATGCCAGCACGTTATCCTAGACGCTGTGGGTACTCCCTTAGTTTATCACAACAGCAAAGTTGGAGTGAATGTCTTATTGTATGATCATAGAGAAGAAAATCTCTATAGGTGAGTGAAATAGAGTAAATGTAGCAGAATGAAAAACTGCAGTCTCAGACGACATGCTCACTTCAGTTCAAGCAGACGTTGATGGATGTCCGTGATGCTTACTGTGCTAGCTCATGTGAAGGATGCAGAGGGAAGGCAGTTCGCTTGCGAGGACTGCAGTTCGGACGTGGAAGTGGAATTGCGAGTAGCTCCCTTTCACTGAGCACCCCCAGTCTGTGCAGATTTTGTTCTTGGCTTTTTAAAGGCAGTAAGCTCAGGTAATTGTGATTCCTATTTTATAAATAAGGAAACCGGCATACAGAGAGATTTATCCCTTTGTCTTTCTTGAGCACCTGCATGTGCTGTTCTGCAGACGACTGGGGATGTGGTGATAAACCAAACAGACAGGTTCCCTGTCCTTATGGGAGCTTACAAGTCTAGAGGGAAAGACAGACCTCGCACAAGTGAACCACAAAAATACGTACGCGCACTGCGTACGACGAATGGAGCTGGCTTCTGTGAGAGAGCGTATTCAGAATGTCGGAGAGGGAGGCTTCTTTGGACCAGGTGGCCAGGGAAGTCATCTCTGAAAAAGTGACATGTTTAAAGCTGAGACTTGAGGGGACAGAATGAGCAAGTTAGATAACATAGCAGGAGAGATTCCAAATGGAAGGAAAGCATTGCAAAGACCCCAGGAGTGCAGGAGCTAATGGGAGCGCTGGAGAAACTGAAAACAGGCCTTGGAAGGGTCACCCAGTGGTCACGGAGGACAATGGCATAACTCATGAAATAAGGTTGCAGAGGGAAGTCAGGCTTTGCAGAGTGTGGATTTGAAAAGATTTTGAATGTTTAAAAGATTATTTTGGATTGCAGAAGTGTTTTTTTCTCCCAAAATTGCAACGGGAAGCCATGAAAGGGTTTTGAACAGGGAGAGACATGATCCAACTTGCCTAAGAACCTGGAGCTAAAAATTCAGAGAGCTGGAATTGAACTCGGGCCAGTCTGACTTCAGAGCTCAGCTCCACATTCTAAAACCATTTCCCCTGAGACTCTACAAATAACTGAGTACGTGGCAGAAGGTGCACACCGTGGCTAGGTATGCACAAGGCATTGGGTGTTTCTAAGCGGGAAGATCGACCATCGGGTTTGGGCTTTCATAAAAACTCGAGGAGATGGCACCAGTCCGGAGACTAGAAGGGTGTTGCAAGGGCCAGGCTCGGTGGCTCACACCTGTAATCCCAGCACTTTGGGAGGCTGGAGCAGGTGGACCACCTGAGGTCAGGAGTTCAAGACCAGCCTGGACAACCTGATGAAACCCTGTCTCTACTAAAAATACAAAAAAATTAGCCGGGTGTGGAGGCAGGTGTCTGTAATCCCAGCTACTTGCAAGGCTGAGGCATGAGAATCAATTGAACCCGGTAGGCAGAGGTTGCAGTGAACTGAGATCGTGCCACTGCACTCTAGCCTGGGCAACAAGAGTGAAACTCCATTGCAAACAAAACAAAAACAAAAAAGAACTGGTGCGGCCATTCCCCTAAGAGGTAGTTAAGCTTCAGCTAGAGTAGAGGCAAAGTGAGATAAATGGAAGAGTTGTATGAAAAACTAACATGAGACCAGAAACTCCACATGGACAGGCACCATGTCCTCTTCACCTCCTGTTTAACTTCCAGGAGCCAGTGCAGTGCCTGGCATTGAGTAAGCATACTATAAGTATTTGTGCATTTGGATTGAATTAATATATGAGGTATAATGCACTTATATATGCCCTGCTATATATAAATGATGCTGGCTTATAGCATATATGTGTGCTACTGATGTCATTGATCAGTTTTGGTAATACCCTGCCAAGCACCTTGAACTACACATAAAAACAAACAATAGAGGGGAAAGGATTCAAAATTATTATTTAAAATGCCTCCCAACTGTAAGAATGTAGGCTGCTCACAAAACTCACCAGTTTCCCAGAATTTAACAAAGGCCACATCTTGCTTTCCCATTTCAGCAAGGGTGTAATTAGTTTACCAGTGACGCAACCAAGGTTAACCCAGGCTTTGGCTGACATCCCAGAAGAATTTAGTAAAATCTTCTTGAAAGTCTCTACCACATACCCTGTTCGCCTTCCTGACTTGTTTGGCCCCAGAGCATGGAGAAAGCTGATGAAAGGGTGTTCTGGCTTATGGGATGGGCATCCGCTCTCATTTCCTCTGTGCTAGCACAGGGCTGACGCTGACCGGCAGTCTTCTAGTGCTTGAGTCTCTGCACCCCTGAGGGAGGGGTGTGCTCTGACCAGGAAGGAGATCAGACAGCTGTAAAAGTCCCGACCAGGGCTAAGCTGAGGAGTGAGAGCAGGTGCTTGTGACAGCCAGGAAAGAATTGGTCCGGGGATCCCCCTGACAGGGGGAAGTCACAGAAATTAGAGACGGAAAACACCTATTAGTCAATTCTCGTGCCAGAGATAAATTGATCCCTAGTGTGTCTCCCTAGCTCCCTGACCACTCTAGTTAGTTATATCTCTGTCAAAATGGAAGGAGGAGGGACCATGGGATGTAGGGAAAAAAAGACTCAGGATGTTAAGATGGTTTCGATACTGGGATGAAGAGAAGATCAGTAATCATTAAAGAAAAAATAATGTTTTTGGAGAAAAATAAGAGCAGTAGACATTTCCCCCCAGGGCCTGAAGATTTGAATAGAGGTCGGCAACTCCACAGCGGGTTCTACAGCTGTTCTTTCCTTTTTCCTTTTCATTTTCCTTTCCCTTTCCCTTTCCCTTTTCCGTTCTCGTTCCCTTTCCCTTCCCTTCCCTTTCTGAGACAGAGTTTTGCTCTTGTTGCCCAGGCTGGAGTGCAATGGTATGATCTCGGCTCACTATAACCTCACCTCCAGGCTTCAAGTGATTCTCCTGCCTTAGCCTCCTGAGTAGCTGGGATTATAGGCATGCACCACCACACCTGGCTAATTTTGTATTTTTAGTAGAAACAAGGTTTCTCCATGTTGGTCAGGCTGGTCTCGAACTCCTGACCTCAGGTGATTCACCCTCCTCGGCCTCCCAAAGTGCTGGGATTACAGGTGTGAACCACCACACTGGGTCTATAGCTGTTGTTTTCTTAATGAAGAGCTGATATTATTTATCCAAAGGGAAGAAATGGTCTTGCTCATGTCCTCGTTTTGTGCTATGGAGTAAAGGTGTTGAGTGAATATTGTTGATATTGCTAGTATAAGAATATGCACTTTGCTTTTGGACTAGTGATAGTAGAGAAACCTAGGACGATGCTCTGATAGAATGCATTAAAGAGGGAATTATATGGTAGTTTGTTGAATATGTGGATTTGGTTGACGATGGCTATGAAGAGAGCCACAGGATGTTATTGCTAAAGATAAGATCATATTGAGATGCAAGTAGATATATAATGAAATCTGAATTTGCTCTGGTTTGCTTGGACTATTTTCTTCATTCTTTGTAAGAAGAAAAAAAGGGCTAATTCTCAAACTATGTGTTAGTAATTTCTCTTGATTTTAGTCACATTAAACTAGATGGCTGATTCATTGCATCGACTTTGATTGATATTTTTGCACCTTTTTTTTTTTTTTTTTGTATTTTCAAGTTATACCCAGGCATTTTGTTGCATATCTCACATCCAAAATAGCTCAAATGAGCAATATCATTCCCAGCCAAACCTCTCCCCGCCTCTCTCATTCACACTGCAGTTGAAGGACTTTACCAGGAAGTGTTTAGAGAACCGTGGGCCTTTGCCCCGGGACTTTTTTCTTCCTTCACTGTATTCGTTTTTTAAACATATCATGGTAGAGCTAACTCCCGCTGCTGTCTTCTCTCGAGGCATCAGGTCCAGGGTGCCCAGTCTGCTTCCCAGATTCCACACCACGGTGTCCATGATAGCGGCTTGATCCTTCAGCCAGACCCACTCTGGACATTGAAAGGGAGGCAGAGGTCGAAGCCATGTGCCCCAAATTCCTGTGATCTTTAAAAACCTCTTTTCACAAACTCATTGTATTTATCACACTGGTGGCAGGTGAGCTCATCCTTTTCAGGGTACCTGATGCCAGATTCCAGTGGTTCCTCGACCCATGATGTTCAGGCTGATCACCTTTGCTATGGTTCTTACTGTTTTAGTTCCATAGGAGGGATCCATGAGCTGGTACCACTTACTCCTTGGTGTCGCTAAGGAAAAATTCATTCTGACACTTGCTAAAACGTTAAGGAAGACTATTCAGAATTGTTGCAATTGGTGTCAGTTCTGTTGCAATAGGGGAGAGACATCAGGCTCAACCTCAACTATGGACGGAGTGGGGATTTACAGCCAAAGAACAGGTGTGGAGTTGGAGTAGTGGATGGAAAATTACTAAGAAAGGACATCAGGGTAGGGAGAGTCTTGCTAAACTAACTTGACAGGATTCTTGCTGATGGCAGGCCAAGGGCTTATACATCAGAGTTGGGGGATGAGAAATTTGACCAGATATGGAGGGTGTGGGGGTTCTCTCTAAACTGATTTAGCGCGAGTCTTGCTAAATCTGGGCTATGTGGGCCCAGCAAGGGGAAGGGTGAGCAAGGTGGAGGCCTAGTCGAACAGAGCACTTGGAGGAGCCTGACTCAAGTAGGGTCAAGGAGAGAGTCTTTGTCCGTGTGACAAGCAGCAGTTGTTTTAAAATACATATTTTTATTTATTTTTTAAATTTTAGACTCGGGGGTACAGGTGCAGGTTTGTTACATGGGTACATTGCATGATACTAAGGTTTGGGCTTCTATTGATCCCATCACCCACATAGTGAACATAGTACCCAATAGATAGTTTTTCCTTGCCTGTCCTTCATCCCTCCCTCCCCCCATTTTGGAGTCCTTGGTGTCTTACTGTTTCCATCTTTATGGCTGTGTGTACCCAATGCTTACCTCTCTAAGCAGAAAGAACAAAGCCAGATGTATCACATTACCCAATTTCAAACTATGCTTCAAGGCTACAGTCACCAAAACAGCATGGTACTGATACAAAAACAGACACGTAGACCAATGGAACAGAATAGGAAACCCAGAAATAGGGTCACACACCTATAACCAACTCACCTTCAACAAGCAGCAGTTCTACCTTAAGAATGGATATATCAAATTTAGCTAAGTGTGGCTCTGCCAGAGGTAGGACCGTATTTCTGTTCATGGACAATGTGTATTCTTGAGCTCATGCCCGGCTCTCTCCACTTCAGTCAGTATTGTTTTGGGCACTTCCCTCTCCCATCTTCATTGGGCCTAGGAAGTCAGGCCTTCAGGTTCCAAGAAGACAGATAGTGTGTAGGGAAGAGACGTGACAAAAGCCCTTGGACGTGACTCAGTAATGATGCTCAGATCTTTCACACTCACCCTGTGAAGCCGACTTTTTCAAATGAAGAAACATATACTACTCACAGTGACATTTTATTCAGAGCCAAAATTTAAAGCAAAGGAGTTCATGTGTTTATACCCAGAAAAATTGGCAAAGTTTTCTTTGAAAATGTCTGCTGCGGTTCAGCATTTTTTTTTTCTTGAAAGTATAAACGGTTCTTCATTTAGTACCATTACTTTGAAAGAAAATTACAGAGTAGACGCAGGTAGGTGTCATTGAGGAATTTTATTATGTATGTTTACAAACAAAGAGTATAAACAAAGAAATACATTTGTTATGTTTAGTGTCCCCAAAATCATTTGTACTAAAGTAGCTCTTGAACAAGCTGGAAAATAAGTAGAATAATGTGCTGCTTTGGTTCCTTTCCATTGGCTTTTAAAAACACCACCGATATTGAAATATTTGTGTTTCCTTTGCTGTGGTGCCAGCAACATAATAGATGAGAAGAGAGTAGCTATTCACTGTTCTCCAAAAATACAACTTAGCCTCTTCCTGCAACTTGAGCCTCCACACTGCAGCCTTCCCTTGTCTCTGCGATTTCCTGCTTGCTCCCTCCTCTAATTACTCTTCTTTTTTTCAGACTCCTTTCATGAGTCTCCTCTTTTTTTGTTTCCCTTTATTCCCTCTTGCCCACATTCCACATTTCTTTTCAACCCCCCTCTGTATTTGGCTACAGTGTTTAAAACCAGTATTAAGTCTGGAAGCTGAATAAGCCCCATCTCCTAAAAACCAGTTTTACAGATTTTCTATTGACAGAGTTAGCAGTCTGGCCTCAGTGCTGGGGATTTGAAAAGACCCATCGGCAACCTGAAAAAGAAGAGCTTCTTGATCAGTGCAGTGAACTGCTCTGCGACTTCAGCCTCATGTTTACGTAGATGACGGTGTTCCCCACCATTGTTGTAAGCACAAACACATCATCGGGCATCCTGGAAAGAAAAATCCTCTGCTTGTCCAAATCAAACTCTGAATTCATCCAAACATTACATGAAAAGCATGTTTAATTGAGAATGTAGAAAAGGAAGTTTTATTGTGCGTCTTTTTTTTTTTTTTTTTTTTTTTTTTTTTTTTTGTTTTCTCGCTCTGTCACCCAACCCGGAGGGCAGAGAGGCACGATCTCCACTCACTGCAACCTCTGCCTCCCGGGTTCAAGCGATTTTCCTGTCTCAGCCTCCTGAGTAACTGGGATTATAGGCACCCACAACCAAGCCTGGCTAATTTTTGTACTTTTAGTAGAGATGGGATTTCACCACACTGGTCTCGAACTTCTAACCTCAGGTGATCCACCTGCCTCGGCCTCCCCAAGTGCTGGGATTATAGGCATGAGCCACCGCGCCCAGCCAGTGCATCTTCTAAAGATAACAAACTACTATTACTCTAATCAACAAGAATCCTTTGCAATATTTGATAGAGGCTTTGTTGAAAGTTATTTTTAAAATGAATTAAAGTAAACTAAATGGGAAATGAAACAAAAAGAAATTTGAGATTTTAATGAATTTATCCTTTTCTTTCCTCTAAGATAAATTATTTCAACAAGAAACTGATGTAAATAGAGAATTTCTTAAAACTATTGGTAGATGGCAGATGTGTTTTTAAATTATTGTATGAGATACAGCTATTTTTCTTGGAAGAATACATTGCTTTTTTCATATTATTATTTTAATGGAATTTTTATAAGGTAACTAAACTGATACCCAAACTGCATTTTAAAAATTGTGTCACTTCTGATTTTATACCTAGGAAAAGTAATATTTACCTTTTAAAAATGAAAACCCTCCCAAGAATATTATAAATTAGCATTGCTGTTTTATGTGATAAGCAGCAAAATCTCACTGTTTATTGACTTAGAACGTAAGAAAGAGGAAGTGAAGACTGATCACAACAAGTTATTATTTGGAATCATGTACTCAATTGGAATTCTCAAAAGTAGGTTTGTGCCTTTCGTTTAGAAACTGTAGTACACATAGCCCCGTCTGATTTGGAACCCTAATAATTGTGAACAGCAAACAACTTATCACAACAATAGGTTCCCACAAAAGGGATTCTCACAAAAAAGTCTGGGTATTGTTAACACAGAAGGAACAGAAGTTTTACCTTATAGTACTGTTGAAATGTTTGTGTTTTGCAGAGAAAGAATGATATATAAAATAGGACTCTGGTTTCTAAGGGGTGATAATTGCAAAAAAAAAAAAAAAAAAAACCCCAACAAACAAAACCAGCCATTCAGTCTTGCTTTGGAATTTTTTTTACTCTCCATGGTTAAGCAAACATGTAAGCATGTATCTGTATGCCTAGATGGAGACTCGCACTTTCTCAAATTATTGTGTCTGGAATTGGTGGGTTCTTGGTCTCACTGACTTCAAGAATGAAGCCACGGACCCTCGCAGTGAGTGTAACAGTTCTTAAAGATGGTGTGTCTGGAACTTGTTCCTTCTGATGTTCGGACGTGTTCAGAGTTTCTTCCTTCTGGTGGATTCATGGTCTCGCTGGCTTCAAGAGTGAAGCTGCAGACCTTCTCGGTAAATGTCACAGCTCTTAAGGCAGTGGGAGTTGTTCCTTCCAGTTGTCCATTCCTCCCGTTGGGTTTGTGGTCTCACTGGCTTCAAGAGTGAAGCTGCAGACCTTCATGGTGAGTGTTACAGCTTTTAGTCTGGATTTGTTCACTCCTCCGGTCCGGAGTTGTTCATTCCTCCCAGTGGGATCGTGGTCTGGCTGGCCTCAGGGGTGAAGCTGTAGACCTTCCTGGTGAGTGTTACAGCTCGTAAAGGCAGTGCGGACCCAAAGAGTGAGCAGCAGCAAGATTTATTGCAAAGAGCGAAAGAACAAAGCTTCCACAGTGGGGGAGGGGACCCAAGGTTGCCGCTGCTGGCTCAGGAAGCCTGCTTTTATTCCCTTATCCTGCTGATTGGCCCATTTTACAGAGAGCTGATTGGTCCATTTTACAGAGAGCTTATTTTTCCATTTTTGACAGAGTGCTGATTGGTGTGTTTATAATCCCTGAGCTAGACACAGAGTGCTGATCCGTGCATTTACAATCCTCTAGCTAGACATAAAAGTTCTCCAAGTCCTACCTGACTCAGGAGCCCAGCTGGCTTCCCCTAGTGGATCCCGCAGGGGGCCACAGGGGGAACTGCCTGTCAGTCCGGAGCCACGCGGGCACTCCTCAGCCCTTGGGTGATCCATGGGACCGGGCACCCCAGAGCAGGGGGTGGCACCCATCCGGGAGGCTTGGCTGCGCAGGAGCCACCAAAGGGGAGGTCCGGCATGGCAGGCTGCAGGTCCCCAGCCTTGCCCCGCCCGGAGACGGATGAGGCCTGGGGAGAATTCAAGCATGGCATGGGCGGCCCGCCAGCAGTGCTGGGGGACCCGGTGTCCCCTCCGCAGTTGCTGGCCCGGGTGCTAAGCCCCTCACTGCCCCGGCGCCGGCCAGCTGCACTAGAGAGGCCACCAAGCCACACCCACCCAGAATTCGTGCTGGCCTGCTCAGTGTGCAGCCCCAGTTCCTGCCCACGCCTCTTCCTCCATACCTTCCTGAAAGCAGAGGGAGCCGGCTCCAGCCTTGGCCAGCCCAGAGAGGGGCTCCCACAGTGCAGTGGTGGGCTGAAGAGCTCAAGCCAGCCAGAGTAGACTCCCAGGCGGAGGAGGTGCGGAGAGCCAGCAGGGGCTGCTAGCATATTATCACCTCTCATTATGAGGAATTTATTAAACCTTGAGAATTAGAGTGTTTTCAACTACCTGGGCATTTGGAGTTGCTCTTTCTTTTCTCTATAGCTGCCTCTTCTCCTTCATTCCCAGCTGCTTCCACTCTAGTTCAAAGTTCCATCACCGCTTCTCTGGAAACCAGGAACTACTTCCTACCTGGTCTCCTTGATTTAACAATCCCTCTCAATCCTCTGCCATGGCCTCATCAAGCCTTCTTCAGCCTGCTTCTATTATGTTGTTTTTCTTAAAAAGTCTTCTGATGATGAGCAAAAATAATAATAATAATGTAATACACATTTAATGTATACACACTTCAACACTTTCTATGCACTAAGCTGTGTTAAATCTTTTGAATCCTTGTTTAATCTTTCAAAGCAGTCTTATGAGTTGTACTTGAGTACTGACCACATTTAATAGGTATAGATTTGAGGTTTAAACAGGTTAAGTATTTTGCAGGAGGCTACACAGCAACTTTTCCTTGTTCTCTCACCAAGTCTAAAATGCTCTGCCCAAGTTTCTAACATCCACAGGACCTACACCCATCCTACTCACTTAGAAACACTGTTTTCAATGTAATTTTTTGCTAGAACGTTTGGTAGAAGATTAACTGGAAATTTGCTGTTGCTTTTGTGTATTATCATGCTTTTGAATCTCAAATTTAGATCATAAAGGAAATTGAATGTGAAACTCTCTGGCCACTCCAATTTTTCAGAAGCCTTTATCTGTATCACAAACACCAGATTCATTTTGAAAGGGTTCGCGATCTGTGACCAAAAGTTGTTGGGTCTGCAACAAGAGCAGAGTGATATAACCAGCACCAAGATAATGGAGGTGGTGTTCTAGGCAGAGGTGGCTTCTAGACATGCCTTTGCACTGCCAGCCTCTAGTCAGTGTTATTAAATCTAGTCCCTTTCGTAACTGAAATTTCAAACTTAAATTATATTGTAACATCCCTACAGAAATGTCTGAAGTCTTATATGAAGAAGGAAGGAAGATGCTGTTCTCAATACATCCCACATCATTAATATGTCAAATCTCTTTTCTCGTTTAAATGAAACTGGGATGTTTTCCAACTTTTCATCCTGATCGTAAGGATAGTTGCCAGTGTTGGGTAGGGAAGGGAGGGAGGTGTAGATGAAAGTACAGTTTTGTGTTTCCGCTAATCTGATCCCTCCCACCAGCTGCCCTTCCCACCTGCCCTACAAACTCTCTGCTCAGAAAGTACACATTGATACAACTTATCAAAGCCAGCCCTCTGCTGTAGCCATTTCAGCAAAATAAGCCAATTTGGGTTTGGTAGATGAAGAAAAAAACAAAAGAAAAAAAAGGAACTATGCCCAGGCCATAGAGATTAGGCTTTAAAACACAACTAAAGTAATTTTGAAACCATTTTACCTGCCAGAAAAAAAAATTACATATAATTACTTTGAAAATTAGCCATTTTAGGTCAGTGTATGTGGCACAAAGAAATCTGAAATTTAACTATCTAACAGGGAATATGACAAAGTGGAAATTCGTTTAACTATGCACCATATTATAAACAAGGCACCAATATGAATTAGGTTATTTCTGTGCAGACGCAAGGCTCTAGTTGCAAAGCTGCACTTCAGTAGATGACTCTTTAAAGGTCATTTTACCAAGTGTAAAATAGATCTTCGGAGGGTGCACATAACCCACCTCCCTCAGTTTGGTTTTATGTTTCATTGACTGTATTAGCGTTAAATTTTTTAAGAGTGACAGGCTGCAGGAAGGGGATCCCGGGTGGGTCATGGGATCTGCAGAGCCAACTGTTCCTTAGTTCAGATAGTTTTTCTTTTTGAGATTTACAGATCCTCTTGCATTTGACAGATCATGGCAAGTCTTTGTACTGCCCAGTCCCAATGTTTTAAAGGAGAGCAGCTTAATAATTTATTAACTGCAACATTTCCTCTGGGCTTTATCTGTGTGATGCTGTTGAGTCACAGAACATTATAAATATGAAGAATTTAGCAGAATCACATTCTTTAAAAGAGCTATGGCCTTTTTGTTGTGCTGGTGGTTGTTGCCAAGGACTCCTCTGAGAGCTCTTGTTGGTTCACCTGGTTGGAAAGCAGCAGAAAATGGTCAGCTTTGTAAAGTGGGATTGCAGTACTAGTTTTGAGGTTACTAACGATACGCTCTGATCTACAAGATCGTTAGCAATGTAGTGACAGTAAAATGTGGTTGCAGTGTGTTTTGAGACATTCCTGAATTGTCTGTGTGCTGTGCTGACGTGGCACTACTGACACTCTCCCACTGCAGTGCCTTGGTTTCTGCGGTTCCTTCAGCCAGAGGCACACTGTCTTCCCCATCTCTCCACCCTTCAACACCTTGTCGGTTTATAGATCATCTCAGAAGTGACTTTTTTCCCACAAGGCTCTTATTGATCCTCTTCAAAATGGATATTGCTTCTGCCTTCTGAGACTCATTTATGATACTTACATGTCCCGTTTTATATGATGATTTCTGTTAACTTTTGCCCAATCTGGAGCAAAATGGCGTGATGTCCACCTCAGGGTTATCCTGGATGTCCCTGTATAGCCCGACACAATCCTGCACATGGGAGATGCTTGTTCGTTTAACAGAATAGCTGTTAATTCTGTCCACCAGTCCCTCTTCTCATGTTTCTTGTCCTTAGCCTAATTGCACATAATTATTTAATGATGTTTTCAGCCATTTGTAAACTATTTTTAGCATGGAAAACAAATTACCTTTACAGACTTTTATGTTAGAGTAATATTAAAAATAATAGCTGCCTTCGTAAGCTGTTCTTCAGTTTACAGAATATTTTCATACATATGATTTGACCTGCCTGTGTATATTATGCCATCCATACCCATGACTGAGAAGAGGGCAAGAGTCTCCCTTTACGGAAGTTGAGGTCCAGATAAATTAACTAATTTGTCCAACGTTGCATCTCTGGTAAATTTCAGAAGTTAAAATCAAACCCAAATGCCCTCAGGATTCCAGTACGACTTGTTCCACTTATATATAATTTTTCATCAAAGTTATTGAGCACTCATGGTTAGGCTTGAATAGACACAGTTAAATAAAACCATGACTGGCCCTGGCTCTAAAGAGACCAGCGTCCTGCGAACACAGGCACACGACTGTTAGAAATGAGGATGCAGCCATGTTGCCTCACTGCCTGGACTAATACACAATGGAAAAGCAACATTCATTTTCAGTAACTGAGCAGATGCAATAAATTTAATGGCATTTAATGATTATGCAGCTCATAGCATCTTTTATTCAAAGGTCAATTCCAATGCACTGTATAAGCTATTTATTCTGTTTAGAGATGGCAGAGAATAGATTGGGAGACTACCTGCATGGAAGAAACAACTGGCACTGCCCTGCATAAAGTTGGTACTTGAAAATGTTTATTGACTAACGCCATAGTGATTTGCTCTATGTTTCTGAACTTATCCTTTTACGGTTGACTTCTTCCTCTACAAAATGGGCAAAAAACCAGGTTATGAAGTACAACTGAGAAAATATGGCATAATATTTCATTTAAAGCAGTTTCAGGCATAGGCTGAACAAATTGCTCAAATGTTTTGTTCCTTAATTGTAAAAGGGATGCTCCAGAGAATGACATCTGACTAGATTTTTCCCCATTTTTAGTTAACTTTACTTATAATTCAACTAGCAGTACTCTCAAGTCATTGATATACCAAATTGAATGGCTATTTTATCTATTATGTTCTTTTATCTCAAATGGGAAAAAGGGCACGTTTTCAGTATAAGGGCTATGGGATGTGAACAGTGAAGGCTCATTCTTCGTCTAAGTGGCTCTACATTGCTGCAGCCACCTGCTCTACTGTACAGAGCTGAGGTAATTAATAAGAGGTATTAACACGTTTGGTATCACTGGGGAGAGGGAAAACTGAAATCTGTTGAATCGCTTTAACTGTGCAACAGTAAATGTTGATTTACTCACCATCTTTCACTTTACCACCCAGCTTGCCATCATTTCTGCAAGATGTAATAAAAAGTAAGCTCACACCCCAATGTAACTTTAATGGGTTTAATTACATGTAACTTGAAATATGTGTTTGGCTACATGGTACATCCAGCCACCAATCCATAACCAGCATTTTTGGAAAAGCACAGCCAGCACTCAGGAGAGAGATGGGAATTAGAAATGCAGACTTGGGAGGAGAGACGAGGCCTTGGAGCCCTGAGTTATTGCCCAAGTGGGGAGCGCTGAGAGAAGAAGGGAGACAGGTAAAGCTGCCAAACCTAGGGAAATGCCTCCACGTGGTGCGGGGGTGGAAACAGAGAAGGAGGCAGGTGAGGAACAGTAGAGAAATAGGGGCAGGCTGAAGAGAGGGCATCGCCAAACGAATTAAGAGGGAAATTAATTTCTTGAGGATGTGGGGCATCAGGTTGCAACAGTGAGTAAGGAAGCACTAAGAAACTAGGAGAAGCTGTCTGAGCTATATTTTCATGAAGTTTAATGGTGAATGAGAAGAGCTATTGGGGGGGCAAAATTGAAGAGATAAGTACTGAATAAGATAGAAATTTATTTTGCTAACAATTGGTGAGATTTGTGAGTATCTGTGTAGACTGAAGTTAAAGACCCAATGGAGAAAGAAAGTAAAGAAAATGTCGGTTTGTCTTTGAGGGATAAAAGTTGCTATCAGAGCGTTTCCTCTTAATGAGATCCATTTCCATCACCGTCTATGTAGCACACCATTAAAAATAACTAACAGACGTCTTTTTAAATGACACATTATTTTACTTAAATCTTTACATCTGAATCCTGTTCCTGCTTATTTTCCTGCACTTGTTGACAAGTCATTAGGAAAAACAGTGTTTAGTTCAGTATTGCCTGTCATCTAAGAGATCTGTGTAGCTTAAATTAAAAAACTGATGGATTAATACTAGTTAAAAAACAAAAGGCAGAATGCGATGGATGGTCCTGCATCTTTTCACATGCCATAATATATTCATATTCATCTTTACACATACATACACAGAAATAAAATAAGCAGCAGGAGGGGAATAACATATAGAAAACTAGGAAATCAAAATGAGTTGGCTAGAAACATTTGCAAATAGTTTATAATCAGAATATAGAAATAATCATTCCACAAGCCTAAACATTTGCAAATAATTTATAATCAGAATATAGAAATAATCATACCACAAGGCTAATTTATTTAATATATATGCACTGCCAAAACATTAGAATTTCATAAGAAACGCAATAATTAAATTACACAGAGTAGACATTGACAAACACAGCTAATGGACTTGGGATTTAGCATTTTTAAGATACAGGATTCCTTTTACGTGATCCTTTACATTGATATTATTTTTAAATACCATCTAACATCCTGTTATGGATTTTTTTAGTAGACTGCTTAACAAAATGTCACCAATCCATGAGAGTTGGCAGGAAGTCAATGACACTCTGTCACAGAGGATTGCTGGCATGTTCATAATAATAATAATACCTCTACTATGCATTAACAGTTTCCTTCCACGTCTCAAAACCATTGAGAAACTACTGGATATCAGATACCAACTGAGATGTGGCCAACTTGATATTATGACATACCAGTCATTTAGAGCTCTTATTCCCTGACCAGAAACCATGCATGAAGGCAGAGAACAATTATAGTTACAATCCTAGGGAAGAAGAGTTTGTGGGGAGCACGTGGTGATTCAAAATAAAATTGAGTAACAGAATGAAATAAACAGCACCCTTGGGCTATTTCGAAACCTACAGAGTAGTTACTAAGAAGGTCGCCAATGCATCTATGATATCTACAAGGGCTGGGCTTTCTCTCGAACTGCTTGTGGAACGACCCACTAGTTTCTTTTGCTGCCTAACGTATGCTTGTATTTATTTCCCTAGGGAAGAAATCTGAGAATTTTTCTTTTTATTATAGGGACTTTACGAGCAGAAGAAAACAGCATATTTACCTATTCCTTCCTGCCCCCAACTCTGAAAGCAAAACTGATCTTACCCAATTGAAATATATGTGCACACAGAAGCAGAAGTTACATGAATTAGTACTGACCGTGTACACATCAGATTGACCCCACTTAGCTTGTGAAAAAAATAAGATTACATGCTGAAGTGATGTGGTAATAAGCAATTAACCAATGAATCAGGGTGGAACTTATCCTTTTAATAACTGAAATGTGGTTTTACTGCATTTGAGAGCAATATAATTTCAAAGAGTTCTATGTGAGCTCTGAGGCACAAAGTTCTAAGTTTTAAATCATTTCTATATTTTATTTTTCACAGACACTGAATTATTTTATGCCATCCTTTCCACAGTTGCTTGAAAATGTAGTCTAGAGAATCAAATTGATTTTTAATTATGAGTTCTTGATTTTAGCCTTCAGATAAACTAAATTGAATCAGAATATTCTTAAAGCATAAACAATTGATTGTCTAAATTCCCAGCTCTCATTTCAAGTATTTGCTAATGTGGCATTGATCAATCTACAATTCCCAGACTGAGGAGAAGTGATAGGAATATTGGATAAAAAATGCCGTACAGGCCAGAAAGATAAATTGTTTGGGTTGTCTTTTTGCAAGTTTGAGGTCACAATTCATTCATCTTGTTACTTTGCTATATCCCTTTAGTGGCTTCAATTGCAGGATTAAATATTGAATGGTGGCAGATCATTCAATATATAGGCTCTCATAGTTTGGCATTAGAGGGCCTTTCATGCTTAGAATGGAGCTGTGTGCACACAGAATGCCAAAGATAATCGTGCTGATGATCTAGTCTGTGAGATTAATCCCTCAACAATATTATCAGACAATTCTTAACACATTGATTTGTCCCTGATATGACACTTCTGAAACAAATGGATATACTAAGCGTTTTAGGAGTAACATTGAGCCTCCCTGTGCAGCCTGGCTTTTTCAGAAAATTAACCCATTAGGAGATTTGGCCAGAAAATTCCAACACGTTATCACAACCAGTGTTTATGACCACAAAAATAAGAGTCCATTTTAAGAATTGAAATGCTTTTGGGGAGTACTGATTAATAGAGGCTTAAAAAATAAAAATCAGTTTGGGTAAAATGTGGCCCTCAGGGCTGAATTTGTAGAAGGAAAGCACTAAATTAATGTACTGTCTTATAAGTCTCATTAGCCCAAGAATATTCAGCGCTGAGATATTATGTTTAAAATGTTTTGTTTAATTGTTGTTCTCCTTATACACTTTGGTGGGGGAGGTGCTGAGCCCATTTAAAGAGAAATGGAACCGTTAAAGGTTGAAAATTCATTTTTTAGCCAAGAGACCCAGGAGGCATGAAGGATAAATGCATATGCTTTTTAAAAATAAAATGTTTTACTTATAAAACATAAAAATTAAAGTTTGGCAAGGACAAAGAGGTCATTCAGTTTCTCCCCCTGCCTGTGCAGAATTATTTTATTTCACATTTGGCTGGATGGTCTGAAATGCCCCAGATGATAATTTTTCACTCTTCTCTGAAGTTGCTAAAATCCAGAAGTTCTTCAAGGTAAAATCATTTTGGGTGTTTAGAGGAAGGAAAGAACTTGCCCTGAATTGTTTTTTCTTAGAACTACCTAATTTACTGTCCCCAAATTATTATTTTTAAATAATTATAATGATTCCATTTTATACTATAAGCAGTTGTATAAAACAGAATTGTCATTCCATTTCAGTTGTCATATTTCATTTTTTTCTCAACCGAAGCATATTTGAATTCCCCTCGCTTTTTACAAAGGAATTTCAGCTTTGAGACACAGGGGTACCTGTGCAGGTTTGTTACCTGGGTGTATTGTGTGATGCTCTTTTCTCACTTTCTCGTAAATTAGTTATTCTGTTCCCTTCATCGCCTGGATTCATCTCTGGCTTCCTTCCAGTCTGCCCCTATCTTTGTGGATGAGGCTGACTAAGTTTTACTATTATGAGGAAGCCTGGTATTTCTAGAGACAGTATAAAAAAGAATGCAGTCCTTAGAGTCAGCCAGTCCTGATGTCTTCTGCTTGCAGCTGGGAGACTTTCATCTACTTATTGAAATCCTTTAAGCCTTGGCTTCTTTGCATATAAAATGGAATGCAGCTATCTACTTCACAGGTTGTTGCGATTCTTAAATAAAACAACAGTGGCTGGCACAGGTAAACAAGCAAAAAATAGCTATTATTATCATTGTGGTGCACTTCTTCATTGACATATTATATATTATTTCAGATTGAGGTGGAAGTCTTTTACTTTCATCATTTTTAAATAAAAGAGATTTTGTCTTTGTCTATGACTTCTTTTGAATCAACCCAGGTTGGGTTGGATTATATAAAAGAAACAAGTCCTGACCAGGCATGGTGGCTCACACCTGTAATCTCAGCACTTTGGGAGGCTGAGGCGGGTGGATCGCCTCAGGTCAGGAGTTCAAGACCAGCCTGGCCAATACAGTGAAACCCCTTCTCTACTAAAAATACAAAAATTAGCCAGGTGTGGTGACAGGCATCTGTAATCGCAGCTACTTGGGAGGCTGAGGCAGGAGAATTGCTTGTATGCGGGAGCGGGAGGTTGCAGTGAGCCAAGATCGCACCACTGCACTCCAACCTGGGTGACAGAGCAAAACTCTGTCTCAAAGTAAAAAAATACATAGAATAAAATAAAATAAATCCTCCCACTCAATATGCCAATAAAAAGCCCTAAGCTTAGTAATAAAAGAATCTTGGAATCACTTGTATAATCAGATATAATTGCTTCCATCATCATGTTATGAATTAGGAACAGAAGAGTTAACTGTGTTAAAAAGGGAAAAGTCTAGAAGGACCTGGACAGGGAGACTCTTGGCTCAATAAGAGAAGGAAAGCGTGAGCAGAGTAGGAAGACAAGTATGAAGTAGTTTTTAACATTAAAAAAAAAAAAATTAGCTGGGCTTGGTGGCATGCGCCTGTAGTCCCAACTACTTGGGAGGCTAAGGCAGGGGAATCACTTGAACCTGGGAGGTGGAGGTTGCAGTGAGTTGAGATCACAGTGAGTTGAGATCGCACCACTGCACTCCAGCCTGGTGACAGAGCGAGGACTCCATCTCTGAAAAAAAAAAAAAAAAAAATCAAACAAGAGGAAATGGGAGAGAGCAGAAGAAGGCAATGAATGGACAGTCTAGGAGTAAACAGCATAATTGAGCACTCACTGTATGCGAGAGACCACAGGACACATTTGTATTAACCCTGTGATGTGCCTTTTACTTCCACCTTATGGATGAGCTATCCAAGGCTGAGAAAGGTTAGAATCACATTTACTGGGGCTACTACTGTAACAAGCAATGGAGCTGGTATTAAAACACAGGCATTCCTCACAATATCATGCACTAAACCAGTGGTTCTCAGTCTTCAGTGAGCACAGCATCACCTGGAGGGCCACTAAAACAGATTGCTGGTCCCCCTTCCTCCAAGTTGCTGATTCAGTGGCTCTGGGATACGTCTTGAGAAGTTGCTGATGTTGATGCTGCTGGTCTGGGAACAGCACTATGAGAACCACTGCTCCAAATTACTGCACTCTACCTCTGTGCCGTGGTTAATAATGATCAAGTGGCACCCCTAGGTTAGGCGCAGTGGTGATTTCATTAGGCTCTTACACGTGGCCCCTCCATTTGGCAGGCTTTAGTTCTCTGTTTCAAAAAAGTCTGGCATTTAATCTTAGAGAAGTACTTTGAGTCCCGGAGGAAGCGGCAGCCTGGACAGCCTATCAAAATAGAAATTCAAATAAGGGGACTCCGAGGATAAGGACCCTTTGTCTGAGGAGCAGGGCGGAAACCCATTTACTACAAAGTGAAACACCAGATTGGATCTCGCGTGGAGAGGTCTTGATACTGGATCCTTTATGTGTTAAACTGAGGCACATTAAGTTTCTTCTTACTGAGGGTGAGATTGGCTCCAGATCCTGGACAGGCATTAGTCTGTGAGTCCTATGCCTCTAACTGTGAGGAGAACCAGAATGCAGGGACAAGGGGACACACACACGCATGTACCCCACACCTCTCCTGGGGTTACTGTAGTTACTGAACAATTACCACAGCTTTTCCTCTATATATTCCTTTATTTCAGAGGTGCTGTTATGTAGATTCCACACAGTAGAAATTTAGTGTTTGTTGACTGACTAACTTCCCAGTATATATTAGCTGACTTAAATGTGAATCACTGTGAGAGGGACATCAAAGAAAAGTGAAAAGCGTCTCTATGTCTTTCTAACTTAGTATGCTGAGTTCCTAGGAATGAGTCGCATGCAGGTAGGAGTTGAATAAAATCTCATCTACATAGTTGATCGGCAGTGACTTGAAAGATGGTTGTTACAGGCGTGGAACGTGGAGGAAAGGCAGATTTTCAGTTTTTATTTCACTGATAGCCAATTGGTCAAGCAGACACCGTTGTGACAAAAGCTAAGTGTCTCTGTTTAGGGTAAAAAGAAGTCATTGCAATAGCACCAGAAAACATTTGGTAAGGTCTTTTTGAACTTGGCAGCACCTTGGGTTCTATGAGAATAAGTCAGAAGACCAGAACTGTGATTTGGGAATGGGTAATTGCCAACTCCTCAGTTCAATTCAACACAGTTGAGTTGAGTTCACTCAGTAAAATCCAGCAAGTGTCTATTGATTGCCTACTTATGTTTACACTATGCACAGTCCAGAACTTGGTCTTGTGATGGATCAGTCTGGGCTCTGGCAGGCGACTGAAGTACCCTATACACTTTAGGAGGAATGTTTCAGTTTTCAGATGCATTGACTCATAAGCTTATAAATCATTACATACAATCCGTAACAGCTAAGTGGTACCTAAAGGAATTAGCAGACCTCAAATGTCCAATTCACACCTTGGCTAAACTATGAGTTATAAAGGTAAATATTTTTGGTAAAATATTTTGGTACAGGAATGAGTGCAGACACTGTTTTAGAATACTTAAGTAGTAATTTTTTTTTTCATCTTTAAAATATCCTAGACTTTGTTTCCTCAGAGAGAGAACCTCCTAACTGAATTCTAAACACGTTAACTGTTTCCTTACAGTGAAAGCTGCTGGGCAGAAGCTGCTAACATTGGCTCCCTTTGAATTAGCATTATGCTGTGACAGCCAGTAGTACACTGCTTAACTGGGACAGTTTATTTACGGGTACATATTTCTGCATGTGAAAATTAGCTAGGAGTTTTCTTTGCATTAGTGATGAGTAATATTTCAACTACCTGGTCAGAAGAAAAATTTTAAATTCTACTTGCTCCTATAGACAAAGACAAAACAAGTTTTCCCCTGCGGTCTCTGTGTTATGCCACGGCCCATTTGAGCTGTACAACGCACTACTTGTTCAGTTTTTGTTATAACCTTCATAGAAGATGAAAAACGTACCCCAAACTGCTATGCAGTAAGATCATTGCTCGCCTGCCAGTTTGCAGTTTTATATACAACCTGTTATTGTTGTGCAATGAAGTTTATGGCGAGTGAGTCTCTGGCAGTCTGTCACTTCACCTGGCTACAGTAAAAGGGTCTCCAGGTAGGCTGTGTGTAACTACTGTAAATATTCCTAGCTTTGCAGAGTCTTGGCGGTGAAATTTATGAATTAACTGGCACTCTTCCTTCGCTATTTTAAAAATTGAAGTTTAGTTTCAAAGGCCATTACCTGTTTTACTTGTGTGTCTTGGGGAAAGAGGAGACAGCTGTTAAGATATTGAAAATATTTTCTTTTATTTTCTGTCTCCATTTTTTTTGTTATACTTCAGAGACCTTATGTAATGTTTAATGTTTCAATTTACTGTATGCATTTTCAGCTTTAGTATTTGTCATCTTGTTCCAATTTAATGAAAGCTTATTTGGCTATGGTTTTCATTGGAAAGCAGAACACACGTACAATTTTCAGCAATAATATATATTTTTCCTTTTCTTTGGATTTGAACAGCCTTCTAAAATTTTCTCTACTGAAATTCTGGCAGAGTTATGTCTTCAACATTTGGCTGAGGGTTTGGAATGTTTTAAACATTTGAAGTGCCTGGGATCAATTACTGTAACCTAAAATGGATAACCTTTAAGACACAAAGCTCATGTTTTTCTTAATCATCTCATTACATGACATTTTTCTGTTTGTATATCGATAAAACACTGTATGTTGGCTAAATAAGGCTCATTTCATTTATTTCCAAGTACTCTTGATATTGTAAAGCTAGCATATTACATATAACATTAAAGTTATTTTTAAGATATAACATCTTTGTGGATGAGAAAAATAAAATTCAGAAGATGGATAAACTTGAAACAATTTAGCAGTCTAACAAAGTATAATAAATAGCAAAATCATGTATTTGAAATGAATCTTTAAAAAATTCACAATGCAAGCATATTTTTAAAGCTCTGTTTTTCTAATTAAGGGAGCGCCAAGAGGTTTCTTATTTATTCTCACTAGTGTTATTTCATTACTGAAAGTTTTTTTTTTTTTTTCCACTATAAAATCACTGCTTCCTCTGAAAGATGCTTACTTAGAAGGGGTTATGTAGGAATATCCTCTTATTTCTCTTTATCAGGTTAATTGTGGATTCATGTTATACTTTGGGGGCAGAAAGCAAGGCAAGGCATTGCCAGCTTCAAGATTTGACTTTTGATAAAAATAAATGTGGAGCAAGCCTGTGCTGCTGGTACGTAATGGATGTGACCCATGACGGGCAGATGGCTGCAGCGATGGAGAGAAATATTATAGCCAGAACATTCCTGCTTCTGCTCCACTGGACTCAGAATACATTAACGGAGTCCTCTCTCAGCTTGGAGTTTTCCCCTGATGATGGATTAGTGATAAACTCATATGCAAGTTATTCCAGAGTTCCTCTGAGACTTTAGCTTTTCATGAATGAAAAGGCCCTTTATAAATTTTCTACATTCTTTATTTTTTTCTGCATGGAACTAGATTGCTTTGTACAAATTTATATCTCTGTATTTTCTTTGAAATAATAGAAAGCAGTTGTCCAGTTTTAATGCCTTAATTATTTGTTTGGTGGTTTGGAGAAACTTTACTGTTCCTTAATGAAATACATTATATTTAGTAAAGAGAGAACTTAAAGTTGAAATTATTATTTAAAATATAAGCTAAGATTTTCATGAGGCCAGAAGTTTCCTTGCTCATTTCGTCCTAAATGACTTTTGATATAAGGCCAAACTTTGTGCCAGATGTGTGGTATTTTACAATAATTACATGGCACAAGCCTTCAGTCGTTTCCACTGAGACCATTCAACATCTGTTTTATCAAAATGGCTTTCAGTTTTTTTGCAGGTCCACAGATGAGTAAGAATATTAAGTGAGACACTGAGTCAGTTATTTTATTATTTCATAGTGTGAATTTCTCTTGCATTTATCTGTTATAAATTGCTACAGATGTAAAGGTTTCTTTTAATGACTGGGCATAACAGAGTTTGTTTCTCTAATATTTGGGGGTAAAAATTTTAAAGACATTCATTTCACATTTATACTTTCTGTTCCCTTTATTCTGTTACCCATTGTAGTTCCAAATGCTGATGAAAACTTATTAAGAAATTGGTCGGGAAGTAGATGAGAAGGGATGGTGTGATCTGTTATTACCATCTCCACTTTGAGACCCCTTTAGCTTTTGACCAGCCTACTTCCCTGTAAGTCTTCTTATCTGTGCTAAACAATTTATAGGTATTGACTAACAAAGACAAACAGTCAGAGGTCATAAGTGGAAGGGATGGCAGACCCACGTGGCAGCATGAAACGGTTCTTACTCACCTGTGGGTGCTCCCAAAGCTGCATGAAGCGCCGTTCGCTAACTTCCCTGTGCTCAGGTGAGAGGATGTCTCTCACTCTGAACTCAATAACTGCTCACATCACTCACTTTATTGGAATACCCAAATGCACAGGTCCTTTATTTTGCTATTCTTAAATATTTTATTCAAAACTATAGGGGGAAAGACCTTTATGTGAATTATTTCTATCAAGATGGGCAAAGTATTATGTTTGGGAAAGTGTGAATTCCCTCAATGACTTCTGTCCAGTCGCTCCACGTGCCTCAAAATCTTGTATACTAAGTGACTGCTGTTACAGTAAAAACAAGGTCAGTGCAGCTCTTCAAAACACCATGCTTTCGCACTGACGTTTGTACAGTAGTCGGTTTTCTGGGCCAACGTAGACGTAGCCAGCCATAAAAATAAACATATGCACATTCATGGCCCAAACTAAATCAAAGTGGACATAATGAAAATTTTCCAGTGAGCTTAAAAGAAAATTTAATATACTTCTCTTCTTTTTTTAGGAGGGTCAAGCAGTTGGTTGAGTTTTCATTGGAATTTTTGTGTGGGTAAAGCTTCCTGTTTGCTGCATTTTCCTAGGATTTTCTTTTTTTTTTTTTTTTTTTTGAGAGGGAGTCTCACTTTGTCGCCCAGGCTGGAGTGCAGTGGCCGGATATCAGCTCACTGCAAACTCCGCCTCCCGGGTTTAGGCCATTCTCCTGCCTCAGCCTCCCGAGTAGCTGGGACTACAGGTGCCCGCCACCTCGCCCGGCTATTTTTCCTAGGATTTTCTTATCCCACAACTACAATGTGAACAAAGAGGTGGGAGAGAAATTATGCTAATGCATTTTGGTGGATCAAATGAGTGTTTCATGAGACAACTCAAATTTTTGTAAGCTATATGGTGTTGGAATATAATTTCAAAGACAACTAAGCCCTAAAATAGGTAATTTATTTAAAACATAACTTTTCCTTGAATGGAAGGATTTTTTTTTGTTCTTTCTCTGACAAATATGATTTGAGAATAAAAGGAAATATATATTCGTGATGGAAATATATTTTTGTCCCAAAGCTGATTTTGTCTCAGATATTTTTGGTCACAGTTCAATTATTTCAAAATTATTTTTAGGTTTTTAGATTCTTGCTGTGGTCACATAGCTATTTTGTTCCAAAGATATGACACCATGTAATCCGGACATTTCTGAAGCTGGGCTCTTCAGTATTCCTATCATTCAGACAGAGTTTGGCAAAGACGGCAGCTCAGTCAAGTGAAATGTACTTTAAGTCCTAGGGTTGATCGGTCAAGAATAAGATTTCTCCAGTAAGACATTTTTACAAAGGCACAATGACTATACTTTCATAGTTCAAACAAACAGAGCATAAGGAATTATTCTGAAATATAATGATGGTACAGCTGTAACAATAAAAAGGTCTGTAATAAATAAAAGATTGTGCATCTGTTTTAGAAGACCTCTGACTGCTAACTTATAACTTGTAACTTGCCGCAGGCTTGATGCACTGTATCTTAACTGTAAGTACAAGTGCAAGAATAGTGTATATCCTACATTATGTTACATCTCAAAGAATTTTAGACAGGGACACAGTATCTGATGATGAAGAGAGGGAAATGAAGTTGAAACATCAGACTAAATTGTGTTTAAGTATTATCTATTCTTCTGCAAAGAAAACTAGCTTTTATCTGTTTTCCTAGTAGTGGTGTGTCTCTGCTAAAATAAGCACATTCTTACCACCATGGAACAATTGGATACCTTTATGAAACCAATGTAGTTTAATAGCAGGTTCTCTTGGGTGAAAATTATTTTCTAGTTGTTTTATTTTATTTTGGGGATGGGGTCACCCAGGCTGCGGTGCAGTGGCATGATCATGGCTCACTGCAGCCCCAACCTCCTGGGCTCAGATCCTCCAGCCTCAGCCTCCTAAGTAGCTGGGACCACAGGCATGCGCCACCACACCCAGCCAATTTTTTAAAAAATTTTTTCTAGAGACCCAGTCTCCCTATGTAGCCCAGGCTGGTCTTGAATTCCTCATCTAAAGAGATCCTCCTGCTTTGGCCTCCCAAAGTGCTGAGATTACAGGTAAGAACCACTGTACCAAGCTGTGAAATTTGTTTTCTTAATTGGTAAGAAGAACTTGGGCTTATTATCGTGCTTTAGAATTTGCTAATTCATTGTTTCGATCACTGTCAGTACAGTCTGACTTGTTTTAATTCCTGAAATTTTTCTTCCCCTTCTCATCCAGTAAAATAAGAATAACCACAGCCTTTACTTTCTCCAGTGCAGTAAAGTGTCAGGAGGACTATTAAATAGAAAGTTCATAACAGGTTTTCAGTGTAACCTAAATGTGAAAAATCTATGAATGGTTAACAGAAGGTATTCAATCTAAATCTTCCCCAAGGTCAGAAATATTATTTTGGAATATGAAAAACTACACCTACAAAATGAAGTAATTCATCACTTTAAAAAACAAATTTGGAGTTTTTAATAGAAGCCAAACTAACTCAGACATCTAAGCCATCAATAAAGCTTGCCAGAATTGGAAGAGAATATCACGATGTAACTCTTTTTATGGATCAAGTACAAATGAAGTTGACAGTGTATGCCTAATCAGAGTGCGGAGAACTGGAAGCTGCAGACAGTACTTCCACTTTCTCATGTTGACACATTGTGTGTGCAGGCAGCAGAGCCAGGCTGATTAAAAATGTCAAGCCTTTGCTAATGTGAAGCACATGCTTTCAAAATCTGAATTCTGAGTTCACAAGGCCCCAGTCTGCAGCGTGTAAATTAAGTACATTTATTAATTAATGCATTCACTTATGTTGTGTTCAAGCAGGACAACACTTAGGAAACCACGTCCACTTTAGCTTACAATTGATTAGAATATACAGCTCCTCATCAAAGGAGCTTGAGAACTGGAACCACGGAGCTGTGAGCTGAGGGCAAGGCCAAGGTGGAGGTAAATAATCATTGCATTCTCCTTGGATGCTCTCCATCATCGCTGGTTACAGCGCTGACACTCTCCCTTGGAAGGCAATTTTCTTCATACACAGAGTAGAGAGCATCGGGAAGGCGGCTGAGAATGGCTGCTCAGGACCTTTATTGTAATGCGGCACTCCTTGCTCTAGCTTCTTACCTGGCTTTTTGGTTAAGTGTATGAGAAATCACACCCAGTACCCAGAACCTGAGAAAGGTATTAGGTGTCATTACTCACTGCTCCCAGCCGAAAGGCTTCATGGGACTTCATTTCCCTAGAACGTCCAGCTGGTCTCCCATGAGGGAAAATGAGCTCCCAGCCTCCTTCCTGGAACATTCCCTCACCTCTCCCTACAGTCCTATCCCTTCTGCTGAATGCCTCCTTTTGTACTCACAGTAGATGCTGCATAATTTTGGTGAAAGAAAGAACCCAAACCAAAGGCTACCATGGTCCTTACCTCTCTTGTCACTTTTCCTTTGTATACTGATGAGAGTGTACCTAAGGTTGTGCATTGAACAGCAATAGACTGGATGCATGTTGAATGCATGGAACTATGCTAGACATTAAAGATGACAAATGGATAATATACACCATCCCCATCCTTAGGGGACTTGCCATATACCAAAGAAAGAATTAAGAAAGAATTTGAAGTGGCGCTTATCCGTCCATTTATTTAACAGATGTTCAATGAGTACTTGTGCTGTGTCAAGCTAGGTCCTAGGTACTGGGGATACCACAGTGAGTAGAAGACCTGGTCCCTGCTTTCCCTCTGTAATTGTGAATTCCCAGGAGAGCAGTGTAGACAATTTATGTTGTAGGAGTATGAGAGAGTTGCACTAGGCATTGAAGAAAGTGAAATACTGATGAGTATGTTAGGATTTGGAAAGAATGAAGGGAAGGCATATTTGCTTCAGGCATAGCGTAAACTCAGGGATTGAAGGCAGGCAAGAAAGCTGGAGGGTATGGAGGAATAAAGGAGCACCAGAAGCAGCCTTGGGTCAGAAGGGAGCCTCTGGGTTTGCAAAGATGAGCCATCGTGGGAGATGCTGGTGTGAGATAGTGGCATAAGAAGCAGTAGGTTGGCATGAATAATCTGGCAGTATTGTGCAGGACGAACTGGATTCACACTGGGCACGGTGGTTCACGCCTGTAATCCCAGCACTTTGGGAGGCCAAGGTGGGTGGATCATCTGCAGTCAGGAGTTCGAGACCGGCCTGGCCAAAATGATGAAACCCCGTCTCTACCAAAAATACAAAAATTAACTGCATGTGGTGGTTGGTGTCTGTAGTCCCAGCTACTCGGGAGGCTGAGGCAGGAGAATTGCTTGAACCTGGGAGGCAGAGGTTGCAGTGAGCCAAGATTGCGCCACTGCACTCCAGCCTGGGCCACAGAGCAAGACTCTGTCTCACAAAAAAAAAAAAAAAAAAAAAGAAGGCTTTTGCAAAAGCCTGGGCATGCATTAACAGGAGTTATATTTGTGACAATAGAGGTTAGAAATAAGGGACAGAAGGTAAAGTATTTCAAAAGAAGAATTAGTCGGCATTGGTAACTAACTGTAAAAGTTAAAAAATGAAAAGCAAAAAGATGTCTTACAGAACACTTAGGGAACAATGATGGAACACCTGCCAGAAATAAGGGGCTTAGGAGAGAGGACCGGCTGCCTAGAGAATTTAGAGGACAAGTTTGGCTTTGGGCTTGTCAAGTTGCTGTTTACAGTGGATATCTTTCTGTGGTCTGTGGCCCTGAAAAAGACATTTCCTCCCCCCACTTTTAACATTCAGTTAACTAATTATTCTCTAACTCCTTCACATGTATCTGCTTTCTTTCATATCTCGCTATCTCTAAAATTTATAATCAGCTACAGATCTTTGCACATAGCAGAACATTCTACAGAACGTTTTAATTTTTACCTCCATTTCCACAAACAAAAATAGGCTGAAATGTCTTTGATTAATTATGGTTTCAGACGTTTCATGTCCTGTTCATATCAAGCAGATTCGCCATCTTTAAATTTTTAGGTTAGAGGAGGGCAATGAAACAAACTCAAAAGTAAGGCAGGAAACAAAAAATGCTGACCTTACATCCAGAATGCTGTTTGCTTTCATTCCGTTCGAACTGATGAGAATTATAAAGAGGTGATTTGGGGAACCTTTTCGTCCATGGTGTGACTATAAAATAAAAAGGTTGATCTGTGATGTGTGGCCAGTGGACATCAGTTTTATTACTTGTTACTCATCCCATGGAGATCTCAGTTCAGTTCTGGTGGACAGAGTTCTAACGTAAAAACCCACCTCTTCACATAAAATAAATTCAATACTGTGAGAAGGAATAAACTTTTGGTTATCATTTTGGAAAACCAACTTTTGACTTCTAGGTTGTATCTTACCCTTTTGGGTTGAATTTTAATAAAACGTTTATTCATTTAACGTTGAATAGTGATTCTGAGGGTCAGCTGCTCCATTTCACAGCAACTAAACATATCAAAATACGTCAAAATAACATATTATAGGCAAGTATGACCCTTGAAACCTCTATAAAGAAAAGGCTAGTAGTAAGTAGTTCAAATCTGTTAAATAATGTCATTCTAACAAGAAAGAAAATGTCACATTGTTTGTATCTTTTTATAACATGGTAACCTAAATGACACTGGTGTTAGGACCTGAGACCTTAAGCATTTGTTGAGTGAATGAATGAATGAATGAATTTTGTTACATATTGACCTTCAATAAGAAGAAAGACTTGGGGCCTGAAAATATTTAAAGCTATAAAGAATGACTCTGAATTTTAAAAGTTGCTGTAATGAAATTGACATTTGTTCAAGTTATATTGCATCATTTAAAAAAGACATCCCAATGAATCATTAGCCAAAGACCTGCTTTTCCATAATACCTTTGCTTCTTTATGCTATCTTCGGGAATTCACTCTTCATTACCAAATCTTCCTTCTATTTTTGTCAAAAAGTATATTAAGTGTTAAAATGGCAATACCAACGCATTGCAAATACCTGTCAAAATTCATTCGCACATAATTATATATACAATTACCTTGAGATGTTATGTTTATAGCAAACTCCTGCCCAATGTTATAAACTACAGAGTTCAAATGTACCTGTCATTTCTTTCTTTAGTCTTGACTTACTCTTACTACAAGCCATTCAGAAGTAAAATCACAAACTCTTCATGGGAAAAAGGCACATAGGACCGTAATCTAACACCCCAGTGTGCAGTAAGAGATATGATATTGACCACGGACTTTTCCTTTTTTAGGTTCTGTTATTAGTAAATCATTGCAAGAATAGACATAAATATCAACTTAGTTGTATTTAAACTTTTTCTTCCAAATTCCACAAAAAAGACACCAATTTATCAACCATTCCTCCCAGAGGCCCTTTCATCCAAATTCCTTAGTAGACAGTTCCTTCTGTGACAGTAAAACATGAATAAAATGCAGGCAGAAATATGTATCATATTCTGGTCAGTTAGGGGGTAAGGCTTTGAAAGCTCATTAACTGGAACGGTTGTGTTTCCCTAGAGAAAATCTCGGGACCAACTGCAAACATTTATCTTCTGGGAACAAAATGGGCCCCATCGTGGAAGAGGAGAAAAGGCCTGCATTCTTGACATGACAGCGTGGTGAAGGTGGGATTGTAAGGAATTAGAGATAAGGCTGCTAGCTATGGTTGGGAAACATCACATAACACTTTGGCTCTTGTTAAAAAAAGAAAAAATCAAATTTAACTAGCCTGATTGAAGAGTTTACAATAAAGAGTCCTCCTTTATAGTATACTTTTCTTATTAATGTTCAGTGGATTCTGTGTAGATGCAATAGGATTCATCCATTCGTTCAAGAAGCATTCTTCCTCAGCGACCCAGGTCTCTGAGCCAGTGTTATTTGCGATGCACACTCAAAAAATGTGTCACATGGGATGACCCTCGTGGCCTTTGGCAGCCTCCTTCGTGTTAAGTTAGCAGTGTGAGCATTATTTCAAGACGTGAAACCTCAGGCATGGCTGTAACCAGGCCACAAAGCAGCGAAGAGGCAGATCACAGATAACAAGGGCCAGTCAAGGGTTCAGATAAACACGGCAAGTAGAGTTTCAGGTAACTAAAAATTGCTCCATCCATGCCCTGGCACTCTGACAAATGAGGTAAATGTCGCAAATGAGAGGAAGAACAAGCCAAGAGCTAGTGGCTATGGCTTCTGGCGACATTCACTTTCATTATCATAGGAGTCTTTCCAGAGATCCTTTCTGTCCAGGTAAAGGCCATGCACGCATCAGAACATTTTTGGTCTTACCTCCCAACCACAAAGCTCTCTCTTATCTGATGGAGAACCTGGCATCCTTTTGGGGTCATCTCTCAGAAGACATACAGGGTCCTAGAAAAATGAAAAGTGCAATACTTCTGTTATAACACAATTTCTATTAGAAAATGTAGTTCCTTTTCCAGTTTGACTTACAAGGAGCATATTTCCTTTCATCCCAGCAGCCAAAACAGAGGCCTCCTGGTCTCATTTTAACTGTAATAGCCCCAGGAGCTTTGGCTGCGGTATTTTCCCCTGTTGGGCACAGATCCAGGATTGGGCTAAATATTCCACAACACAAGTAACTGCATCCTTTCCACATGTACACTGGTGCAGGCTCTCATTAATCACTTCTGGTTCTTCAGAAGTCGATGATGAGGACTCTGCCTCAGCCATCTACTGACATGGGTGATTTGTCAAATAGATATTAGCTAGAGGAGGGCTTGTTAATTTTATGTATATAAATATATTCTGAGGACAATGCCATAATGAGAATATTATTATCTGCAATTAATGGACATTTTCTTTAGTTATTGACATGTCCTCAAAAACATCTATATGATTATCATATTTCTTTTTATAATTTCCTTTTCTTTTTCTTTTTTTTTTTTTTTTTTTTTTTTTAGACAGGATCTCAGTGTGTCCTGTGGCTGGAGTGCAGTAGTATGATCATGGCTCACTGCAGCCTTGTCTTTCTGGGCTCTGGTGATCCTCCCATCTCAGCATCCAGAGCAGCTAGGACTAGCTACAGAGTGAGTAGCCATCATGCCTGGCTAATTTTTTGTAATTCTGGTAGAGAAAGGGTTTTACCATGTTGCTCAGGCTGGTCTTGAACTCCTGGACTCAAGCTATCTGCCTGCCTTGGGCTCCCAAAGTGTTGGGATTACAGGCATGGGCCACTGCATTCAGCCCCTGCTTTTTACAATTTTCAGTGGGCAGGGATCATGTTCTTCTATTTAAAATCCTGCTATGTCTAATACAGAACACTAGAAGCTATGAATGCTGGGAAAATGTTGGCAATGAAGATGACAATAGTGGTAATGTGGTTAAGTGTATAATAACTAATTAGACAACACTCTAATTTCCTGGTTCTGAAAATGGTGCAACACATTCAGGAAGACTTTTTGCCGAGATGTTTGTGTGGTCCTGAGTGCACACATACATACCTGGACACATGGCCCGTGCAAAGTAGGGCAGCAGAGGCTTGGCAGCCAGGAGTCTCCTTTCTCTCTGTCTCCCAAGCCTCACAGTATTTCTCTCCGTAGGGCCTTGCTAAGGAGTAGCTCTTGGCTGGCATGCTGCCACACAATTTTTTTAAAAAGGCATTTTCCTCATGTAAAATAATTTGGGGCTTTCCAGTTACACAACATTGCTGTAATTAATGGGAGTCACTTTTTACATAGAAGATCTATTAGCATCAGTACCACATGAAAATTGAGAAGAGATGAGAGGCCAACAGCAGAGCAAAGACAAAGATGAGGAATTGTCTTAGCAACGAGGACCACAAATGAAGGGCACATGAGCAAAAATGGGAAAAAAAAAAATCAAAGTTTTCCCAGGTTATGGAATATTTGGGTATGAGCCTCGCCTTTAGTTTTGACATATCATATTGAATTACAAGTGAGAGAACTGGAAACAAATGTGTATTCACTCTATTTGAACTGAAATGTATTTTGAATATTTTCTCCTTTTCTTCCTTAATATGTACATTTCCTCCTACCTGTACTTTAATGTTCATGAAACAAGCATATATCATCATTTTTAATTATTCGACTCATATTTCTTCCCTTGTCACTGCTTCAGTGTGCCCAAAAGCAGGTGTAAAGGAAGAAATTAAAATAGAGCATTTAACTGCTGTGAGTCCCTATCGGCTCTAATGGTGGATACGTGGATTTATCCCTAAGCCCCACTCCAGTGGTCAAGAGCCATTATCCAAAGCCTGTCCCTCACAGCTTCCTTCACTCTTGAGCCCAGTGATGCCCTGTCAGTCACCAGGTGGATACCATGGTGATTACACAGAAGGTAGTTTTTTGATACTAACTAGCAAGATAACAATTTTTAACAAACTTTCTTGCTTTAAAGGTATTTCATGGAGAGTTTTGACTACAAGTGTTTACTTTCCTGTATGAAGTCAAAGTTTAGCTGATTGTTGCATTAAATGCCCTCACTATCCCTGCTGGGATCAAATGAGACAGGACCCAAGAGGTTCTTAGAAACAGGACCTTACAAAGAGGAGGTTCTGAGTATGGCATTGATTCTCAAAACTTCAGTTTGCAAAAGAAACAGCTAAAATGCAGTTAAAAATGCAAACTCCTGGCTCCCACCCCCAGGTATTCACATATGGGTACGTCTGGAGGGGGCCCAAGAATATGCATTTTAAATGAGTGTTTCAGATGATTCTGATGCAGGTGCTCTGGGAACCCTGGTGTAACTAACACAGGCGGGGAGGGGCATGGAGCTGTTCGTTCTCCTAAATTCACTCTCCAAGAGAAGACATTTTCCCTACTCTGCGTTATGTTCATAGGTTGTCACTGAGGTGAGGAAGATAGGGAAAAATTCCTGTAAAGAGGGCATTATCATGTGAGTTCATACTTCCATTCATACACCCTTTGCTGCTTCCTTGGTTCCAAGTACCAATCACATAGATAAAATATAAAAAGGGACAAATTTTAAAACATTAATCAAAAGCAACATAACTGTGCCCATGGCTGAGAAAAACACGAGGAATATACCAGTAACTGAAGCTGAAGTGAGGGCCTACTGGACTCTGGTTAGGGAAACAGGAGCAGGTAGAGTTTGCTTCCTACAGGATGACGAAGGCTAACAGTACCCGAGCCAACGCTGGACCCAAGTCAGCCCCTGTGTTTGAAATCAGCAGCTGGGTCGTAACTGAAAAGTTGGGAAAGGAAGCTGGGATGAAAAGCCTGTAAGCTCCTCCCTAGAAAGCTGAGTATCTGGGGCTGGCTGACTGGAGCAAAGGCAGCCTCCCACCCAAGACTTGAATGCAGATACTTCCAAGCTTGGAGACTGGACGTGTCATACCGCCAGGTTCATGATGGAACAAGAGCTCCAAGGTGCCAGTACAAGATCTGGTTCTGGGATTGGGGTGCAGGGGTTAGCTGAATGAAGGCAACCAAAATACCACCAAACGTCAAGAGGTAAATGAAGAGAGACAGAGTCAGGGAATATATAAAATACTATTCAAAATGAATATGCAAATTAAAATTAAACTTATAAATAAAATTAATGCTGTGAAATCAGTGTTTAGAAGATGAGTTCACTGCATGTGAAATAAAAATGATTGGTTTTTAAAAAGTATGTTTGATATTCTCAGAGTAATAAGGGGAGTAATAACATCCATAAAAGAATAAGAAATTATGGGCCAGGCGCGGTGGCTCACGCCTGTAATCCCAGCACTTTGGGGGGCCAAGGTGGGTGGATCATTTGAGATCAGGAGTTCAAGACCAGCTTGACCTACATTTCTAGTAGAGAAACGACATCTCTACTAAAATACAAAAATTAGCCAGGAGTGGTAGCAGTCCTCTGTAATCCCAGCTACTCAGGAGGCTGAGGCAGGACAATCACTTGAACCCAGGAGGCGGAGGTTGCAGTAAGCCGAGATCACACCACTGCACTCCAGCCCGGGCGACAGAGCAAGATTCCCTTTCAAAAACAAAAGGAAAGGAAAAAAAAAAGTAAGAAAACACAGTAATTATTCTCAAGAATGTGAGTAAGACAAGCACAGGTAGATTTTAACACAGTCTAATAAGTGCTGATAGAGATGTAGTGAATGTTGTGGAAACAGTAGAAGCTAACTTGCAGGAAGATGGGATGGGGAGACTCCCTGGAGGAGGTGAAATGAGCCTGGGCTGCGTCTTAAAGGGTGCATGGAAAACAGGCCCGGGAAGGACATTCTAGACCAAAAGGTCACTGTCATCAAAGTAGGTGACTGCTAACCTACCCGGCTAATTTTTTGTATTTTTAGTAGAGACGGGGTTTCACTGTGTTAGCCAGGATGGTCTCCATCTCCTGACTTTGTGATCCATCCATTTAAGGATGAAATAGATTGACTTCATGGATATGTACGAGTCACTTTTTAGTATAATAAGTTATGATTTAACTGGCCGGGCGCGGTGGCTCACACCTGTAATCCCAGCACTTTGGGAGGCCGAGGCAGGTAGATCACAAGGTCAGGAGATGGAGACCATCCTGGCTAACACAGTGAAACCCCATCTCTACTAAAAATACAAAAAATTAGCCGGGTGGGTTAGCACTCACCTGTAGTCCCAGCTACTCAGGAGACTAAGGCAGGAGAATCACCTGGACTCGGGAGGTGGCGGTTGCAGTGAACCAAGATCACAGCACTGCACTTCAGCCTGGGTGACAGAATGAGACACTGTCTCCAAAAAAAAAAAAAAAGAATAAGAAATTATGAAAGCAAATGAAACAAGTACGGAATATATAATATAGTAGTACTACTGAAAATTCTGAAAAATGATTCTTGAAACGAAAAACAATAGGTAAAATAAACTCTAGATTCAACATAACTGGAAGAAATTAGTGACCTGACAAGTAGTGTTAAGGAATTCCACCTGATACATCTTATATATAAGAAAATGAAAAGATGGAAAAAATGAGAGCAAATAAGAAACATGAAGGATAAAATGATAGTCTGCAAAGTATAATATGAATATCAGAAAGAGTCAGTTACACAGAAGAGAAGCAGCTTTCAAGGAAATAATGGTTAAGGTTTTTTCAGAACTGATGGATAGGCAGGAAAAAAAAAAGGATACCTTTGGTGAGAAAATATAAAACATCAGGGATACAGAGAAAAATATTACAGTAACCTGAGAGAAAATACATTATCTATTATCTACAGGCTGGGCTTGCTGGCTCATACCTATAATCCCAGCACTTTGGGAGGCTGAAGCAGGTGGATCACATAAGGTCAGGAGTTTGAGACCAGCCTGGCCAACATGGCGAAACCCCGTCTCTACTAAAAACACAAAAATTAGCTGGGCATGGTGGTGTGGGCCTGTATTCCCAGCTACTCAGGTAGCTGAGGCACGAGAATTGCTTGAACCGGGGAAGCGGAGGTTGCAGTGAGTCAAGATCATGCCCCTGCACTCCAGCCTGGGCAACAGAGTGAGACTGTCTCAAAAAAAAAAAAAAAAGAAAGAAAGAAAGAAAAGAAATTATCTACAAAAGAACAACTCCCAAACAGAAGTGTTCTCATGAACACTGATGGCAAACAGAAGATTTTCCCCCAAATGCTTTCGAAATACAGAGAGTAAATAAGTTCCCACCTAGATTTCTATTCCCAGCTAAACTACGATTTCAGGTATATAATTCAAGCTCCTAATGGAAAGAAGTGAAATATCTTTTATTTAATAAACAGTGCAAGGGGTGCAGATCCAGGACAGTTCCTACCTTAGAAGACCTTTCAACCTAGTTGAGAACACAGTCCTGTAAACACTAATTTTAACAAATCTCTTAAATCAAGTAGATAATAATGTCAATGAGAATATAATTTACTCTGTTACCACAAAAGTGTACTATTGCTGGAATATGTTAACATAGTTAGACAATCATAGAAGTTATAACACAATAGTTAAAGATTTTGTTTATTATCTTTTATACACAGAGATCATACAGTATATTTCTTCCAAATTTAGTTTCTAGAAAAAATTTTTCTTGCAAATAAATTAATTTCTTCCTTTAGAAAGCAGCAACTATGTAAACGTAACATTTTCATTTTTGCTATAGTTGCTAGGAAACTCCTAGTCAAATTTTATGTCTAACTGTGGTGAGTGGACTTTTTTGATATCATACCAGACCAAACCAGGATTTATTTTGCTGACAGTCATGTTCTCTGCTCTCTGTGGATCTGTCAAAATTTATCCCTCATTGTGTATGTTGTTAAATTTTGCAAAGTACTTTAAATCTATTTGGAAGGGGATACTGTGATTAATTTCTTTTAAAAGAAGAACTAAGTAGAATCTATCATTTTAATAACCAGTATAGAAAAAATACTATGCTTCACAGAAAAATTAGTTTTTAATAATTTAATTTCATGATGTGTGTGCATAAGGAAACCGAGCTTTATTTTTAAATGCATGCAATTACGTTTCCAAAAATTACCATAGCAGTTTGGGTTTGAAGCAATGGATTGAAGTAAGTCTTTAAAATAGGAATTCTGATTCTAAACTTGCACAGAAATGTAGTTCACTTTAAAATAGGTATAATATTGAACTAATCTAAGGAGATGTGTGAAATAAATCCTTATAAAATATCTCAAAGATCTATTGTGGGACTATTTAAAAGCTTTGCTGTTTAAATAATACATGAAATAATTATTCAAAAATCTCTCACAGACACATGCGCACGCGCGCACACACACACAAAGATAAATGTAGATACCAAATTCACATAAAGAAAAAAGGTAAAAAATAGCTATCAGCTTTACATTTAATTTTGAATCTTCTATGCCTGTGACAGAGTAAAACAATTTTCAGCTCTTCAATTGATTTCACTTGTACTACTTTACTAGTTTTTTGTTTTTTGTTTTTTTTTTCTTCTTCTTCTTTTTCAACCTTTATTATTGTGTTGTCTAAACTGGTGGGTAAATTTTCTGCCTTGAACACTAATTGGTGACACACTGTTCATCAACATAGCATTTCGAAATATCTTAATGCCCTTTAAGTCTATTTTTTTCCAGAAGCCTATAGATTTCAGATGGCCTTTAACAGGAGGGAGAAGAAAGGGCAGCTTTTCCTTGCTTCTTTAGCTGTGCTTTCTGACCACAGCAATTTTCAAGCCTCATGGCACATTTGAATGCTTGGTTATGTCATCATTCTGGCACTGTTGTCTTTGATTCCAAAAGAGAATGTAGCATTTCAAATGTCGGAAATGTGCTATAGATTTTTTGGCAGTAGGAAGGAAGTCAGTTTGATTTTCATGTCTTTAAGAAATATGTAATGTTATGACCAAAATTAGTACTCTCTGAAATTATTTTGCTCTGAAATTGGAAAGGGGTAATATACATCTATTATGTTGTATACGAACCCTTTGACTGGCAGCCAGGTTTGAACATTTCTTTTTACTAGAAATCAGCTCTTACATATTCATTTATTCCTTTGGCATGATAAGAGAGGCAGACCAGGATGGAAAAAATTGCATTAAAAAATTTTGAACTAATGTAAAGTAAGCTTTATTAGCATAGAGGCATTATTTCCCTCTGTTTTCATATATGACAGTAGGTAAACAATCATGTGCCAGTATTTTAAGTGTGCTAAATTGCCAATATGTCAAGAAACAGAAGAGCTTAAAATACATCAAGATGAAATAAATTATTGCTTATTGAAATTTAAGAAAATTATTTGAGAGTGAAACTTGACATGTAATTCAGCTGCAGCATTTTCAATTGTGACCTGTTATGCTTTTGCTTTGTTTTCACCATATAGAGTGCAGTCAAACTGAGCTACTTGGAGTCATTTAAAAAGAGTTTCTTGGCACGTATGTCATCCTGAGACACCTTATAATAAATTCAATCCCCCTGCTTCCCCAACATGCCATATGTTAAATTAATTAAAAATAAAACTTTTAACCATACTTGTAAAAGTACTAAGAAATTGTCTCCACTAAAAAGCACCTGGAGCCTGTATTTTAGAATCCCTGTGGTTAGCTGCTGTAATATTTGTGAAAATTTGAATAATATGGGAAATGGGTAGTCTTAATTCACACACCTAGACAAGTTGCTTTATTCTCATTGATGTCTCCATCCACATATCCATAATATGTTTTTATCTTCAACAGCTGCCTAATGTGTTATTCAAGTTGAGGTATGGTTAAGCTTAGTCATATAAAACCTTCCGAGACATCTAGGAATGTGATATTTCTGACCAGCTGCAAAAATGGTAACCTCTTAGAAAAAAAATGAGCATAATAAAACAAAAAGTAGGCAGTGAGTGTATTAATCTTTTTCTTCCTTGTGTTTTTCCTCTCATATTGCTTTCTTTAAAAAAAAAAAAAAAAACCTTTAATAGAGCTCTAACCTTTAAAAGTTCTCTGAGTCAAGCAATTTTTCATGATCGAGCTGTCTCATGATTGTTTTTATTACAGTTTAACATTTATTTTGATTCACTACATTTTTTAAAGGTATTTATGAGATTTTACTCCTGAGTTCAACTGAGGTTAAGAACTCTTGATTTAAATAAAGTCATTGAATATCTGCATGTGACCAAGTCAGTACCACTCTTGAAGTCACAACTGGCTTCCCAAAGTAATTATAACAAAATTATTCTAGATAGAATTTATTGTGAAATAATGAGTCTGTTTATACAGTTATGCAAAACATGATCTTTCCTATTAATAATAGGAAAATATTTCATTGCTTAAGAAACACCAGACCTACAACAGAGTGCTTTAAGAAACAAACCATCGTGTAGATAGTGTTTGCAACACAGCTTGCCTCACGTTGGATTTTGATGTTTTGTTATTCAGCATGTTGTTGATACGAATGACAAAATATTGAAATCTAAGGTAGTGAATTTGCATTTTCTTTTCTTTTTTTTTGAGACGGAGTCTCGCTCTGTCGCCCAGGCTGGAGTGAGTGGCGCGATCTCGGCTCACTGCAAGCTCCGCCTCCCGGGTTCACGCCATTCTCCTGCCTCAGCCTCCCGAATAGCTGGGGCTACAGGCGCCGCCACCTCGCCCGGCTAGTTTTTTTTTTTTTTTTTTTTTTTTTTTTTGTTTTT
>NC_045436.1:7145780-7364664 GCF_002776525.5 Piliocolobus tephrosceles | reverse complement strand
TTTTTTTTTTTTTTTTTTTTTTTTTTTTTGTATGTTTAGTAGAGACGGGGTTTCACCGTGTTAGCCAGGATGGTCTCGATCTCCTGACCTCGTGATCCGCCCGTCTTGGCCTCCCAAAGTGCTGGGATTACAGGTGTGAACCACTGCGCCCGGACTATAATAGGATTTTTTAAAGTAACAGTGAGGGTCTAGCTGAGGTTAGTTATACAGACTTCGTTTGAGTATCAGTCCAGGTGAGCTTAGCTTAGTTATTCTGAATAAGTTACAGGCGTGAGCCACCGTGCCCGGCCTCCATTTTCAGTACAGTATGCAGATGGAAAACAGTAATAGCAAATACATTTTGGACTTTGTTTCTCAGTGATCTTTCATATGTAACATTTTGATGTTTATTAGTTTCTCACTAATTAAATATAAACTTATAATACCATTGTAGCAAAAAGTTATCTAACCCTTTTACTATTGTGAATGATATAGCTTTGTATTACACACTTTTTCTTTATTTTTTGCTTGCATTCTTTTTTTATAGTTTGCTAACATCAATCTTTAGGATAATGATAGGAAAAAAATTCATAAAATGCAGTCTTCAGAATTTAAAAATAATCAATGGCAGGAAGGACTTAGTATCTAATAAACGGCTAAAAGTCACTTTGAGGGGTAAAACGTTGTCAGATTGGCATCCTCAAGAGTCAAGAAGCAAAGATGAAAACAGATATTAGGGCAACAAAATATACATTTTATTCCTAAATGATAGTCACATTGTTATAGTATTTAAGTGAAGAGTGAAAATCCACCTCTAGAACAAAAGCTGGCGATAAAGCCAGGAAGAGCCCATCATTTTGATTTTTCTTTGTTTTTAACATGGCTGTTTGAAAATGTAGGTGATTGATAATGTGTTTCATGATTTACCTAAATGTTTGATATCTGTACATCTTTCCAAAATGAAGATTTACATTTCAAAAATTGAATTTATGTCTGAAGATTTATGTGTACATGGTTTTTTAATATCCCTAATTCTGAAAAAAATTCTATAATTTGGCCCTAAATTATACTAAGAATGAATCATGGTATCATTACTTCCAAAACATTTATCTGTGCAGGTGCTAACATAAAAATGAAAGCATACTTTAAGATTTGCCTTGGGAACAGATGTTTTTGAAAATACTGGTGAAAAAAAAGCAGGCCAAAAAAGTAGGGAAACATTTCAATTCGAATATATTGTAGGTTGAGATTGTTGTAGACAGTGGAGTTGCTAGAGAGAGCTAAGCAGTTTCTTTGAGGTGCAGTTTCACTTTTATTTTCAAAAAGCAAGTCAGTATAACAAGTCAAGGAAGATAGAAAACAGCTGCAAAGAACGGATTCTCCAGTAAGTATCGTTTATTTAACCACAGAATTCGTAATGTCCTTTGCTGATTTAGAAAAAGAGCCACTGGAATTTGCCAGGGGGTCGCAGACACAGAAGTGATCAAACCTGAATGATTGTTGGGGGGTGGGGTAGTGGTAAGAAGTTTACAACCTGTTTCCAGCACTGGGGGCCCTCAGGGGCAACTGGAAGTGAGAGAGAATGGAAATTAGACATAGGTTTTTGTTTTGTTTTGTTTTGTTTTGTTTTGTTTTGTTTTTTGAGACAGGCCGCTGTCTGTGTGATGGTGGCACCATCATAGCTCACGGCAGCCTCGACCTCCCCATGCTCACGTGATCCTCCCACCTCAACCTCCCACGTAGCTGGGGCTATAGGCACACACCACCACACCAAGCTAATTTTTTGTGTGTTTTGTAGAGACAGTGTTTCGCCATGTTGTCCAGGCTGGTCTTGAACCCCTGGGCTCAAGCAGTCTGCCTGCCTCAGCCTCCGAAGTGCTGGGATTATAGCGGTGTACCACCGTGCCAGCCCAGGTCATAGGTCTTAAGAGTGGGATATGACCTGTTTGGGCCAAGGATAGTGCCGTACCTCTCAACGGACCTCAGATCTGCGGCACGTTCTGTCCTTAGGGTTATGCATGGATATGACAGGAACGTTATAAACAAAAGACGATAAAAATGGTTTTGGAAAATTAGTTTTCAAAGCTGACAATTCTAAGTTACAAAGACATTCTATATATGAAATTATTTAAGATCTTTACTGTTAATAGTAATCATTGTAGCAAGTAAATACTTCCTGAACACATGATGTGGACTCTGTACTAAATGTGTTACCCATGATTTTATTGAACTTTTATATAAACTCTGTAAAAGAAATAGTGTTGTTTCTGACACTTCTCAAAAGAAGACATTTATGCAGCCAACAGACACATGAAAAAATGCTCATCATCACTGGCCATCAGAGAAATGCAAATCAAAACCACAATGAGATACCATCTCACACCAGTTAGAATGGCAATCATTAAAAAGTCAGGAAACAACAGGTGCTGGAGAGGATGTGGAGAATTAGGAACACTTTTACACTGTTGGTGGGACTGTAAACTAGTTCAACCATTGTGGAAGACAGTGTGGCAATTCCTCAAGGATCTAGAACTAGAAATACCATTTGATCCAGCCATCCCATTACTGGGGATATACCCAAAGGATTATAAATCATGCTGCTGTAAAGACACATGTACACGTATGTTTATTGCAGCACTATTCACAATAGCAAAGACTTGGAACCAACCCAAATGTCCATCAATGATAGACTGGATTAAGAAAATGTGGCACATATACACCATGGAATACTATGCAGCTGTAAAAAAGGATGAGTTCATGTCCTTTGTAGGGACATGGATGAAGCTAGAAACCATCATTCTGAGCAAACTATCACAAGGACAGAAAACTAAACACCACATGTTCTCACTCACAGGTGGGAACTGAACAATGAGAACACTTGAACACAGGGTGTAGAACATCACACACCAGGGCCTGTCGTGGGGTGGGGGGAGGTGGGAGGGATAGCATTAGGAGATATACCTAATGTAAATGACGAGTTAACAGGTGCAGCACACCAACATGGCACATGTATACATATGTAACAAACCTGCATGTTGTGCACATGTACCCTAGAACATAAAGTATAATAATAATAATAATAATAATAAAAGAAATTCTGTTATTTCCCTATTTTTCAGGTGAGAACATTGAGGTTAACAAATATGTTCAGTTCTATCTAGTAAGCTAGAGAAATAGAATTTGAGTAAGTCTGCCTGAATGCTATAATCCTGCCCTATCTGCCAAGCAGCCTCCTGTTTTGCAGAAATTTCTAATTCTCATAGATGTACATTTGGTGTTTGGAGAGGTAGATATTCCAGTTATAAGACAGATGAAAATTTGACTTAATTTAACACATTTGTGGCCATGAAATGAATTAATACTGGACTGCGGTTGATGCAGTTTCAGCTACTGTCACTGTGATTACTATATGATCGACTCCAGTCATCCCTAGACAATGATCCATTCATAACTTTCTCTCTCAGACACCACACACACACACATGAACTACTCTGGTGAAGGTTTATTTTTGCCACATATGCCCATAATTTGAGAGGCATGGCCTCCAGGACTGTTCTCTGAAATGACCAGTGTTGTCAGGAAGTTTCTAGAGCCTTTATCAAATTAAAAATAGAATATTGCTATAATTTTTCCACTGTAATACTTACTCAGATAAATCAGTTGAAAGAGATTATTAAGCTCAGGGCCGCTAAGGGAAAACTTTAGTTCAACTCTGACTGCTGTCGGGGCAGAATCCTGTGGATATGATTGTACACGCTTAGCATTGACATGAGGATTGATGAACGGATATACGCCAAACTATAGGTATGTCAAGGTAGGGGCTGTTATAAAAACACGCTGGGTTAGTCATAATGGCAAACCAATAAATCAACAGTTGGAAAATCTGTTTTTTGTGTGACCCAGTTAGAAGACATATCTCCATGTGGAAAGATGAGGAGTTTTCTTATGTCCTTATCATGAATTACCCCATTTTGGAAGCCACAGGCTTATTCTATACATCCTGATAGCTAAGAATTGATAGAAGTGCAAAGAAAACAAAGTTGAGTGCCAAAGAAGTCAATCCAGTTATTCCAGAGATTGAGATGGTTTCATCACTCAACAGCTTGCAAGGTAGCCTTCAGAAAGTAATTTCTGAAATGTGTGCAATGTCATCAGAGAAGTGACATTTTTAAAATGAAAGTTTCCCTGATAGACTAGTCAAAATCCACATTTCTCTGAGCCGTTGTATCTGCCTTCATTGTCCTCACCCCCCTCATCTTCATCTTCACCCTCACCATCACCCTTTATTATCTCACCTTCTTCTCACTGCCATCCACACTGAGGAAAAGTAGATAGGACATTATCTCCAAAGGAAGTGAGGGTTTCAGAGGGTAAGGATCATCCAACATCACTCAAGAGAGCTAATGGCCAAGCGAGCAATAAACACAGCCCTGACACTATATACTCTTATCTCTAGATCAACGTTTCTCCCCTTATTTCATGCTTTATGTATGACTTTGAAAGATGAAATAAATGAGTTGTATAGTCTTAATTCCCCTTTGTTGCTCAGAAATACCCTCTGAGCATTTCCCAAAGAATCCAGAAGAAAAGACTTCTGTTAGTAAATGTTTAGCCTCTGGTCATAACTATCTTCCTGTTTTGTGCAATAAGAGCAAGCAAGAAAGCAAAATGTGACGGGGAGAATCAAAGAAAACTCAGATTTCTGCTCTCACATTTATATGGATCAGATATATTTTTATGTGTATTAAGGTTCTTTTAACATAAAAGAAAATAAAATGAAAAAAAGCTGTGAAAAAAAAAAGAAAAACAATCCAAACGCTGTCTAATCAATAAGGAATATTCAATTCTTGATTTGCAACTTAGTCCATACCAACTAGCCAAAGTCCCCCCAACCATGACCTCAGGGGCCGAAATGACCCTTTAGATCTCCCAGGTTCTTGCTGGAGCTCATCATTCTGGATGACCATTGGCTGAAGGTCAAGTCCCAGGGCCAGCTTTGCAACTTGGCTTTTACATTGGGCAGTGTTTGTGCAAAATGAATCCCACTGTGCTTAGAAAAAAATTGTTTTGAGATAAATTCTGAAATATTTCTGGTAAAATATCTCTCATCTCCAAGCTCAGTCTTCCTTTTCTTCTGTATTAAAACTATTCGTAATGTAAATGTGTTCCTGTGTCTTGAAAAATCTCTGAAGTCATGCAAATTTGTATCATCCGATAAAGATGCTTATTTATCAACGGATAGCTACACATTTCTTTCACTCTTTTTAAAAGAGTGTAGACTGTAGTGTCAGAAGTTCTTAAGCCAAGCAAGCAGTGGGCTGTAGTGCTTTGAAAATGGCATCATGAAATGAAGTTGCATCTTTAGAAAGCAAACACATTAGCTCAGTGGTGACATGAAAGGCATAGCTGCGTGGTTTTGACCTGTTGTCACATTGACATCATTGACATTGCTTCTTCTGTTGTTGGCTTTGAGTAACCTCATAACCAAGTCCCTGCTGCCTTAAAAATTAATTATGATAAGAATTTCTTTTCAGTTCAGACTGTTCAAGAATGCCTCACGTGCAGGCTGCAAATTATGAAGTGTAAATTAGGGCATCACTGAGCAGGGAAGCTCCCAAGAAACCAATTTAAGAATTCTCTCCGGATTTCCTGGGGACCTGGAAATAGTCCCTCCTGGAGGAAGAACTTGAAATTAGAATCGACTTGTCATTCAATTTCACTGCATATGGGGATCAACCTTTGGGAAAGAATGTACTAAATATATCTGGACAAAAATTTCAAAAACTTTTTTTTACTACTTATTGTACAATTTTCACAGCTTTACTTAAGAATAATCACTAACTGTTTTCCAGACACCCTTGTAAGCATGCCACATGTATGTTAACTCACTTTTCACAATTTTATGAAAGGGGTTTTATTATTGTTGCCCCCTTTTTCCAGACGAGGCAACTGAGGCATGGAAAGTCGAAGTTGTGGAGGTCCCGGAGCTCGTAGGTAGCAGAGTTGGTCTCCATACAGAGGCCTTGTTCCTAATCTTGAAATGACACTGCCTCAACAATTGGACTCTGTTTCTGAACTCTCATTTCTTCCATTTACAAAACAGATGGTAGATAGATGGTTTTAAAGCTGTGGTCAATAAAATTAATTTGTTTTCTACCTTCCAAAATTTGTCAGCATCTCTTATCTGCTGTCATGACCATTCCTGTTCAGTTTTGTTCGTGTGTGTGTGTGTGTGTATGAATTTTTAAAAATTTCTTTACTATCATTTTCTTTTCAGAGGTCTGCTCAGGTTGTGTCAAGTATTTAGAAATAGGACCTTAGGAAGAAGAGGTGCTGGAGAAGAAAAGAAAATATTGGCCACTCCTTCACATCTTTAAAACTCTTTTTTCCAGATCACCTTATATTTGTACAAGTTAAAGTTGAATCCCAAATCCCTCTGAATATGTATAATCCATAGCATAAAAGTTTTCACAGCTGTGGTCAATATGGTTGCATTATTCTTTGTGGCTCTTTGGTGATGTCCTGTATTAAGGATGTAGTGTTCTGGAAAATTGTGCTCACTCCTGAGACTTTAAAAATGGAGTCAACAAAGCCCAACGGAGTGAGAAACTAAAAGTTGGAAACGAGCACTAGATGAGAGAACAATGCCAGTGTAAAATACTCTTTAAAAAAAAATATGCAAAACTTCATATGTTAATACCCCAAACTCCAAGATGGCCAACTTATTTTTGAAACAAGAAGCACCTGTTTATTATCAACCATAACAATAATATGTTTAATTTTGAGAGAATCTTTTTGGCAGTTGTTAATAAGCCATATTGTAAGATTTAAAATAGTTTTAATATATTCTAATGGACTTCTTATAAGGCATGAGAAAATATATTTAGATGTTTTCTTTGCTTTCATGTAAGTTCAGCATTAAACATATGCCTTACATTAACTTTAGTCATTATTTCACCAGATTGTACTTAATGAAAAAAAAAGAAATTTAACAGTTTTATCATTTTATCTTACCGTGTTCTATAACTCAAGGGAAAAACTAAGACAGGAATAACAATGACCTACAAGTATGGTATATTTTTGAAAAAGCAGTTTTCACTTGTAATGAGTATAAAATCAAACAGATGGGAAGAAAAGAATCCCTGTATGTAGAAACTCAAGAATGGTCATTCAATTCTACTTCACCTAGTTGACTGGACTAATTTTTTCTGTATTTTCTTTGGTTACAATATCTACAATTAAATTTAAAAAGCTAACTAAAATTTAAAACACATACATATTAGAAGTGGCAATTCAACTAGGAACTCTTTTTGAAAACATGAAAAAGCAAAAATATAAATGCAATGTTTGTTATAAATTCGAGCATTAAAATACCTTAATAAATCTTTAATGGCAAATTGCATTTGCATCTTTCCCAGATTTGAATCTTTTGCTTAAAATCACACCTTCTAGCATTTACCCTTAGAAAGCCAATATTGAAGGAAATTATCTTCACTGTTGATTTTGATTTTTTATACTTTTTTTCATTTTTGACTATTAGGATCATCTCTAGGTTGGGCCTAATTTTTTTTAAAACTGTGCATGACCAAAAATACTTAATATCAGAATGTTTCAAACACATGTTTAATATGAGGACTTTGCATCAACCTGGCCACCATTAAAAGAAATAATGCATGGACAAAAGCATACAATCTGCCTAAAACAAACTAAATTGGCCTCTTTTTAAGTTAATTCCGCAGAAAAGTAAGTGTGTTTGCTGGGGGCAAGATAGGGTAGCCCCATCCTTCTCCCTCTTAGTTAGCCACAGATTATTTTATGATTGTTTTAAAGCAATTGAGGTTAAAAGGAATTAAAAGGGAGAAAGAGTAGTAATGTAGAGAAAAATGCTGTTTTTCTGAACTAATTAAATTTTTTGCTGACGTTATGATATCTTAAAATTATATTTAACCTCACTAGATAAGCCCCAAGTGAGTATAGAACTGGTATGTAAAAACTGACAGTTCTCTTTGATGACATGGTATAATGTAGAATAAGAAAGATTTTTTGAGATGTCTCCTCAAAATTGAGTACTTGTACATCGACCCTTATTTTCAGGTTATATGAGAATGTTTATTTTTGCATTTTGTGGCTGGTATTAATGAGGAAAATAGTCCAAGGAAAGAATTATATGATTCATTAACTCTTTACTTTTTACTCCATCCTAGCTGTTGTGCTGTTTTAAAATGGCTTCAGAAGATAAGTAACATTTTTAAATAATTTGGGTGATTATGTTGGACTCCATTATAGTCTCTGGAGCAATATGTTCCTTATTTTTATTTCTCCAAAAAAGTCAAACAACCCAAATTGTTCTGGTTGCTTAAGACAACGACTGGAAGCATTTGTATTTCCTATATATCCTAAATGCTGATCTTGTCTAACTCATATTAACCTCCTCTGTAAGGATCACAAATCTTCAGATAATCTCCTGTATCTTAGTAATTTATTTTCTGTCAAACATATAAAACAAATCATGGTAAAACATTCCATTAAAAAGGGAAGGGCTTGGAGGAAATGTTTCCATTGTAGTATGTGCTGCCTTTTCTGGAGTTCCTGATGAAATACAGATGTTTCAAAAGTACCCACAAGGATGGTTAGTCATGATCAGATTGATCCCTGGTTCCTCTCTGAAACATTGTCCTTCCATTCTTTCTATCAAAATATATTGCCCTCTTTCGCTGAATGAATTCAAGTGCATTTTCAACCAAAAGTTCGATTAAAAACACTCAAAGTGGGCCGGGCACGATGGCTCACGCCTGTAATCCCAGCACTTTGGGAGGCAGAGATGGGCAGATCACGAGGTCAGGAGATTGACACCAGCCTGACCAATATAGTGAAACCCCGTCTCTACTAAAAACACAAAAATTAGCCGGGCGTGGTAGTGCACACCTGTAATCTCAGCTACTCAGGAGGCTGAGGCAGGAGAATCGCTTGAACCTGGGAGGTGGAGGTTGCAATGAGCTAATACAGTGCCATTGCACTCCAGCCTGAGCAACAGAGCAAGAATCCATCTCAAAAAAAAAAAACACTCAAAGTGGAAATTGAGGGTATTAGAATTTTTATAGTGGTTTATAATGCATTTCTTTCCACAACGTCTAAACATAATTTGGTTTGGGAGTAAATGTCTCTTTTGACTTTAAGCAGGGCCAATATTTACGTGTGAACCATAAGTTCAGCTCTTGTGAATACTGTGCAATATTCTACAGTGACAAAGAAATCAGTTTACTTGAGAAAGTAATTGGTTGGGTGGGTAGCTCGGTCCAAAGGCCCATATTGGAGAACCACTGAGAATGTAGTATTCTATCTAGTTTTGAATCTTTGACTTTGAAAAACTAATGAAGAAAGTGTATGCTATACTAAAAAAAATTATAAAATCAAAGAAACAACCTAAAGACAGTGAAGATGGCTTCTAAAGACAATGACTGAGGACTGCCATTCCATCCTTGATACTTATGCAGCTCTTTTTGCACAAATAGAAAGAAAAACATGAGTGAAGGACTTTTTTAATCATCTTGATTTCCTTTTCAAATGACCCCAGATAATGAGCACCATACTTTTATTAGAAGTTAAAATCAAATTGTGATTGATCTGGTCATTCATATAAAATAGTTGCATGTATTTCGGAATATTTAGAATATTTCACGATATCTATTTCAATGTCTTTATATTTTCAGGGTCCAGATAATTTTCTTTAACTAATACTGTATACAAACCTCTTATTATTCCATTATCCAGCCTGATAAGGATTTTTAAGCTTGACGTGATTCTGAACCTAGAGTTAATACTTTGACAAGTATAATTTAAATCATAACTAATTGTTGAATTTATAGAATAAATTCCCAGTCTTTCCAGATAGAAAGTATAATACCCCATGTTCATTATCTGTTGAAAAATATTGAATTTCTAAACATGTTTCCAAAATATTTGCCTTTCAGTTTTGCATATTTGTATTTCTAATTTTCTTCCATGCTGAGGCATCTGTTCATGATTTCTAGCTTATTTTCAAAATCTTTTTGTGTTAATGTTTTGGATTTGGTATTCAGATTCTTTATGTGCTGAGGGACTTCTGGAGACCTACTCACAATAATGACTTTTTGGATTCATAAATTTAACTCCAGTATAAACATTATTACTTTTTTTTCACTTGGGAAAATATTCAACTTTTTACTTTTACTCATTAAACAAAATCTGTGTTGTTACTTTTGTTTGTTTTGTCTTTACACTTTGGACCTTAGGAGATATTAATGGTTGAGATCACATTTGCTGTCTCTCTGAAAATTTATTTTTAAAATACAGTTCAAATTCCAGAATACAGAGGGAAAATTTTACACAACCAAAAGGGAGCTTTTGTTTGTTTTAGGGAGAGATAGTCATATTTTGAGAGAAACTTATCCTTTGGAAGAGCAAGGAAGCTGGATTCCCCAGGATGGAACTACTTGGTTCTCTTTTCTGCAACAGAATTGTTGCGTTAAGGTAAAAGTCAGGCTGCGGTTATATGCATTTTCTGTTAACTTACTTAAAAATACTTTCCTTCCATATACATTCTTTGTAAACTGCAAGTCGAAGAGATGATATATGTGCCCATCTTTATCTATGGCTATAGAAAATGACATAGATAAATACCACTTTGTGCTAAAAATAAGCCTATAGTAATACAGAGGTCAGTCTTGTGTCATGCGGTACACAAAACAGACTGGATTTTGAGTCATGACATCTACACAAAATGCAGTACTGCTGAATTTTTATATTAAGAGGTTTTGGCTGAAGGAATTCAGACATATACACAGTATGGCCCCAGAAATCTTGCCAAGAAAAGTTGAGTTTAAAATGTAGGGGAACTGATCCAAGAATAGGCCTTAAACATGTTGCATTCATTACTCGCAGCTGTGTACATGAGAAGTGACTTTTTATCCCACCTACCAAAACCCTATCCAGCGCTGTCACTTTTTTTTTTTTTTGCCAACTTGCTGACCTTTCTGTTCCCACAAAAGGAAAATGTGATTGACAGATGATTATTCAAAACATTTCTGCAACAAAAAAATGCATGCTAATGTATTTGCTATAAATACAACCCATTTTTAAAGAGACATTTCTTATAAGCTCAGTTTTGTGAGTAAATAGTAATTAATTTCAAAGGTGTGGAGGAAACCAACTTGGATTCAGAGAGCTAATGGATATTGCATTAGGTGCTTTTGAAAAGTAAAGATTTAGAGGAACTCCAGTTGCTTAAGTGATAAGGAATTATTATAAAAGTACTTGGCAAAGAAAGAAAAAGCCAGAAATCCATTTCAATAGACTTGGAAGAAATGAATGACAATCAAGACATGCCAACAATGTTCACTCAAGGAACTGAGAGAGCATAAAGAGATGCCATAGGTACCTTGTTGTAGCCCCCCTGTCTAGTTCCCATGTGCTTTGCTTCTCCTGCTTACGCCACCACTGCTGACTGATGTTCCCATTTTATCTCCGCATTCACCTTCCCAGAGATAGGATCTGATCGATTTGACAAGTCTCCATCTAGTATACAGCCAGATCATTTTATGGATGCCAATAGTTGGCATTCTTTGGATCAGCTATTGATTCCATCAATCAGTTGGCGTCCAAGTTACAGGAGTGATGCCATGAAGCCAAGCAGAAAATCCAAAACAGTGGCCTTTAGAAGGCCTTGTTTGACTTGTGCAGCCCCTGTATCTTAACCATAAATGCATGTATTAGAATAATAAAAAATATTTTATAAAATATAGGATGCATTTTTAAAAAACCTTATTTTGTTAAAATTTCCTAGCACGGTATTTTAATTTCTCCAAGAAGTAATATAAAAAAATTAGGAGTAATTTGTATGGTTGCTGTTTTTTCTATCTCTGATGGTAACTAATTCTTACTAAGGGTATTGTGTTGATACAATTGCTTCTCTGTTCCAGTAAGCATAATGGATTTATCCTATTTTATGTGTATACAAATATGTGTGACATACATATAGGGGGAAAGGCCCATTGTTTCCCAGTGTTAGGAAATTATCTTGGTTTGTCTATTGACCCAACAGATCCTAAGGTAGCTTCATTCCGAAGACCATTTCCGTTATTTTTGTTGGTGAGATGTTTGGTGATTTTAGAACTGTTGATAATCCACAAACAGGAGACTTACCTTTTTGTCTCCCACACTCAAAAAATGTGATTTGCCAATTCACATACAGCTAAATTGTGACAGAAATAATGACATTATTGAATTAGAGAAGAATTTAGGAACCCCAGAGGTAATATCATAGGACAGTTAAGCATTATTTGGTATCATTGGATATAAAAACTAACTTTAATTTTTATTTGTATCCATCAAAACTGCTTAATTTTTATAACTTTTAAGTCAGTGTTTATTTCTTCTACATTTGATTGTAAAATTTATTTGCCTACATGTATAAATTGCATAAGCAATTTCTTCTACATATGATGTAGATGTATATAATACAAATAGAAATACTTAAGTACTTATTATTACTTATTATTAAGTACTTATTATTACTTACATTACTCATATATTACTTATATTACTTATATCACACCTATATTTTAAATTCTTTAGATCCAATATTAGTTTTTCACTAATTTATTGCCTAAAATGACTAATTGAATTTGACATTTCCATTAATCAAGGAGTAAAACAGTTTTGCCATAACAATTTAAATCAAATTCAAATGATTAGTTTTGAAGTTTGGAAAATTTCTAAATCTTTATTACCATGGAGTCCAGTGGTCATCTAACAGCTACAGTTGTATTAACCATGGTAATTCAAAATTGCCACAAATTTGGTTCAGGTAACAACATGTATTTACTCAGTGCTTACACATAGTACCATAAGACATTGAACGATGAATACAACAGGAATACTGCCTTTGAGATCTTACTGTTTCAGCACTGTTATAGGATGTTTCATAAAGTATCTCATTTAATACAATTTAAAACAATCCGATGATATGCGTATCATATTACTCCTATTTTGCAGACATATATGAGGCTCAAAAAAGTTAAGTAATTTTCTGAAAATTACACATCCAGAAAGTGGAAGAGGCAGAATTTGAACTGAAGTCTGTCTGACTCTTGTGTCTGTGGTCTTTAGTCTTCACATTCCTCGATGCAATGCCATCACTGAGTTACACGATACAGCTGTGGTTGTGGTCAAAAGGGTACCATAAGGCAGCAGGTGGAAAAAACATTTGATTCGTTTGCATTTGCTGGTTCATCATCGTAGAGAAAAATGTTATTAGGCCACTTCCTCTGCCAAGAGGCAAGGTATGTTTGAGGAGCAGATTGTAGCTCACTTAAAAAGAATGACTGTAGGCGGGCGCAGTGGCTCAGGCCTGTAATCCCAACACTTTAGGAGGCCGAGGCGGGAAGATCACGAGGTCAGGCGATCAAGACCATCCTGGCTAACACGGTGAAATGCTGTCTCTAGTAAAAAATACACAAAATTAGCAGGGCGTGGTGGCACTCACCTGTTGTCCCAGTTACTCGGGAGGCTGAGGCAGGAGAATCGCTTGAACCCAGGAGGGGGATGTTGCAGTGAGCCAAGATTGCACCACTGCACTCCAGCCTGGGCAACAGAGCAAGACTCCGTCTCTTTTTTCTTTTTCTTTTCTTTTTTTATTTTGAGATGGAGTCTCGCTCGTAGCCCAGGCTGGAGTGCGGTGGCGCGATCTCGGCTCACTGCAAGCTCCGCCTCCCGGGTTCCCGCCATTCTCCTGCCTCAGCCTCCGGAGTAGCTGAGAGTACAGGCACCCGCCACCATGCCCAGCTGATTTTTTGTATTGTTAGTCGCCACGGGGTTTCACTGTGTTAGCCAGGACGGTCTCGATCTCCTGACCTCGTGATCCACCCACCTCGGCCTCCCAAAGTGCTGGGATTACAGGCGTGAGCCACCGCGCCCGGCCAAGACTCCGTCTCAAAAGAAAAAAAAAAGAAAGATTGTAGAGTGGGTTGAAGAAAGGCAGTAGATTAAGCTTAAAAAGAAAGTCCAGTGCCTGAATGCACACTGCTCATGTGAGTCCTCCTAAAAAGATTAGGTTTGGCTTTGTAGATCACAAAGTAGAGATCTGAGCGGGTTCATGTTTATGAAAGATAACTTCGGGCTGGGCTCGGTGGCTCACGCCTGTAATCCCAGCACTGCAGGAGCCCAGGCGGGTGGATCACCTGAGGTCAGGAGTTTGAGACCAGCCTGGGCAACATGGTGAAACCCTGTCTGTAGTAAAAATACAAAAATTAACTGGGCATGTTGGTGGGCACCTGTAATCCCAGCTACTCAGGAGGCTAAGACAGGATAATCACCTGAACCCAGGAGGTGGAGGTTGCAGTGAGCCGAGATTGTGCCATTGCACTCCAGCCTGGGTGACAGAGCAAGACTCCATCTCAAAATTAAATAAATAAATAAATAGATGACTTTGGTAGCATGGAAAGGGGGTAGTGATGAGGTGAGAAAAGGGGAGACAACAAATTAAGATGCTATTACAAAGAACCAAAGAAACACGTATAAGGTGATAAAGGTCTAGGTCCGTATAGTGCTTTCATGAATAGAAAAGGAGGGGTGAGGCTGGGCGCAGTGGCTCATGCCTGTAATCCCAACACTTTGGGAGGCCGAGGCAGGCGGATCATGAGGTCAAGAGTTCGAGACCATCCTGGCCAACATGGTGAAACCCCGTCTGTACTAAAAATACAAAAATTAGCTGGGCGTGGTGGCATGTGCCTGTAGTCCCAGCTACTCAGGAGGCTGAGGCAGAAGAATAGCTTGAACCCGGGAGGCGGAGGTTGCAGTGAGCCGAGATCTCGCCACTACTCTCCAATTGGCAATAGAGTGAGACTCTCTCTCAAAAAAAAAAAAAAAAAAAAAAAAAACCAGGCTCAGTGGCTCACGCCTGTAATCCCAGCACTTTGGGAGACTGAGGTGGACAGATCACGAGGTCAGCAGATCGAGACCATCCTGGCTAACACAGTGAAACCCCGTCTCTACTAAAAATATAAAAAATTAGCCAGGCGTGGTGGCGGCGCCTGCAGTCCCAGCTACTCAGAAGGCTGAGGCGGGAGAATGATGTGAACCCGGGAGGCGGAGCTTGCAGTGAGCTGAGATCGCGCCACTGCACGCCAGCCTGGGCGACAGGGCAAGATTCTGTCTTAAAAAAAAAAAAAAGAAAAGGAGGGGTGAGATTCAAGACCTAACTACAGAACAACAGAAGCATCAAGATTTGATAATGGATTTTATGTAGGAGTTGAAGGAAAGACAATCGAAACTTCTAGCTTAGTTAACTAGATGGAGTGCTATGTGAACTGAGACACTAGGGACACGGGGAATGCCTTCTGGGGTCAGGGTGGCAGGTGACATTTGACTCTGGATGTGTCGCATTAGAATTACTTACGAGTAGCCACAGTAAGCACTGGACATGATATTGTAATACAATCAGAAGTGAAGAGCCAGGGCCAGGCATAGTGGCTTACACTTGTAATCCCAACACTTCGGGAGGCCAAGGCAGGCAGATTAGCTGAGGTCAGGAGTTTGAGACCAGCCTGGGCAATGTGGTGAAACCCCATCTCTACTAAAAATGCAAAAGGCAGTAGAATCGCTTGAACCTGGGAGGTGGAGCTTGCAGTGAGCTGAGATCACACTACTGCACTCTGGCCTGGGTGACAGAGCGAGACTCCATCTCAAAAAAAAAAAAAAAGAAAAGAAAAAAAGAAAAGAAAAGAAAAAAAGGAAGAGCCAGGGGAATACAGAGAGGAAGAGATTAATGTTGATTAATTGGTCCAGGAAGGCTTTGAGAAGAAATGACATGGAATGCCAAAGAATAGATAAAATTTCTACATGGATAAGTTGAGTAAAAAGGCATTTAAGGTAGGCTAGAATTCAAAGTGTGTTTTATATTCACTGTTTTGTTGGACATCAACCTAAATTTGCACCCATTTTGATATATTTTTGTTATAATTTTCTCTTACATGTAGAAGTCTTTACATTGGATTATAGTCAGGTTAAGTGCCTTTGTATATGTTAAATGTTTTGCATGACATACAACGTTATTCTACCAACATTAAACCAATCAGGTTTAATAATGTAAATTATTTTTAGGACAATATGTACAATGTAATAACTGCTGTGATAATTGTGTTTTCTTCATACAGTGAATATATGCAAAAGCCAAGTGATGACCAACCTTGAGGGGACAGGAAAGATTTCAGGACAGAAGAGGAGACATCTAAGTTAAGGCAGGAAGGACAAATAGGAGTTAGCCAAGGAAGGATGCTCTTCCAGACAGAGAGGAGAAATGTCCTGGCCAAAGTGGTGGAAATCACGGCTGAAGCCAAAACTGCAAGGAGAGGCGAGGTCATAAAGGATCTTATAGGCCCTACTAAGGAGCTTGGATGTTATCCTAATGGCACTGGGGGGGTCATTTACAGTTTTCAAATTTTTCCTCAGGGAAAGGATTTGGTTATGTGTCTGTGTGTTTTGTTTTTGTTGTTGTTGTTGTTTTTCGTTTTTTTTGTTTTGTTTTGTTTTAGTAGAGATGTTTTCACCATGTTGGCCAGGCTGGTCTTTAACTCCTGACCTCAGGTGATCTGCCTGCCTCGGCATCCCGAAGTGCTGGGATAACAGGTGTGAGCCACTGCGCCCGGCCAGGAAATGAATATGATCCTATTTTTAAACAGATGTTTCTGAATGCAGTGTGAAGAATGTGTTGGAGGAAAACACGAATAGAGGAAGGTATGATATTGCATTCAAGTGAAAGATAATGATTGCATTAGCAGAGGTAGTGACTGTGGTGATGGAAAATATTTCCAATTTAGCCAGAGGGCCTGTGGATAGATTTCACATGGTGAGTGGGGGAAGACAGTGCCAATAAGAGAAGATGATCGAGAATGGCATCTAGATATTTTTGTTGAGCATTTAAGTGGATAGAGAGGTTTCATTGATAGACAGAGGGAATGCAGGATGAGATATGAGTTTGTGGAAGAGGACTATTTCAGCTTTAAAATAGGTGCTTGTGGGACATCCTACAGAAGACATTAAACAATTGGATATGAGCCTGGCTGGACACTGAAGTCATGAAACAGCATAATTTGTGAGGTAAGGCTTGGAAGGTGGCAGTGATTATGAAAGTCAGAGACAAAGAAAGAGGGAGAGAGAAGAAAGGGAGGAAGGGCAGCTAAGCAAAGGAAGTGATGTGATGGTGATGTACAAAGGGCAAAAAAAGGGTAGGGGCATGTTTGAGAAAAATCATTTTGTCAAGTGCAAGATAAAACTCGAGTGGTCTCCTGAAATAATAGGCTGAGGAATGGGAGTTACTCTGAAGTCAGTAGCAATCAATGCAGATTTGAGCATGGGAGGAGCATTTGCAAATAAGTCATTAGGAAGATTTAACTAGAATATGGGTTGGTGTGTGAATACCAAGGCCATATAATAGATTATTCAGTTATCTAGGATAGTTATAAGGAAATTTTTGAAGAAGAGTCATTTCAGTAGCTGGGCGGTGTGAGGGCTCACACTTGTAATCCCAGCACTTTGGGAGACCAAAGTGGAGGATCACTAAAGGCCAGGAGTTTGAGATCAGCCTGTGCAACATAGTGGGACCCCATCTCCACAAAACATTTTAAAAGTTAGACAAGCATGGTGGCACTCTTGTAGTCCCTGCTGCTTGGGAGGCTGAGGCAGCAGGATCCCTTGAACTTAAGAGTTTGAGGTTGCAGTGAGCTAGGTTTGCACCATTGCAATCTAGCCTGGATGACAGACAAGAAGCTGTCTCCATTAAAAAAAAAAAAAAAAAAAAAAAAAAAGAGTAGTTTCAGAAGAAATAAAAAGAAAACATGGATGAGAGAGATCATTGTGAAAATAGAAGTGCTACAATTCTCATTGAACATGGTGAGGACTGGGAAAGGAGGTGACTGAGAATGGTGATAACCTTGAGAAAAAAAGGAAAACTCAGAAGTAGGACCTGTTTTGGGGAAGTATGTAGCTTGCTCTGCATGTAGAACTTTATAGTTGTACTTCATAGAATTAAAATTAAAGAACAGTATAACCAGCTGGGCACCATGGCTCACACCTATAATCCCAGTACTTTGGGAGGCCAGGACGGGTGGATCGCCTGAGGTCAGGAGTTCGAGACCAGCCTGGCCAACATGGCAAAAACCCGTCTCTACTAAAAATACAAAAATTAGCTGGGTGTGGTGGTGGACACCTGCAGTTCCAGCTTGGGAGGCTGAGGCAGGAGAACCGCTTGAACCCAGGAGGCAGAGGTTGCAGTGAGCCAAGATCGTGCCACTGTACTCCAACCTGGGGGACAGAGCGAGACTCCGTCTCAAAAAACAAAACAAAACAACAACAACTAAACAGTATATTGGTCTACTTTATTTTTTTTTAAGGTTGCTTTTTTCTGTTTTCCTTGAGCTTATCAAATTGCACCCCAGAGATTATTATCAGGGTATATTTTTCTTTTACTACACACTACAGGAGAAAAAAGACTTAGAAATCCATTCACAAGGAATCTCCAATTAGAGGACCAGTAATCTTTGCCATGGGTGATGATTGGTCATCTTGGCTAGGCTGGACCTCTGTGGAGAAGCTGAAAGACAGACACACAGCTCAGCCTAGGGTCTGAGCATATCACTTCAGCAGTGATCCACAGAACAATGAGGACAGGAAAGGCATGGAGTATTTCCACGGGAACTGCCAGGACACAAGTTGTTCTTTTGCTGACATCCTTGAAGTCTATAAAAATATAATTCTGGAAATATCCCAAGAAGAATCTGATGCAAAGTCAAACACTTCAAGAATGCTAGATGCCATTTCCATTTAAGTGGCTGTCTGTTCTGGGGGTGAGGAGAAGTATTTGTCATAGTCTTTGCTGGTGGTCTCTCCAGTTCCATGGTTTTATGGAAGTTATGGTTTTGTTCAGGAGAGTCAATTCTCCCTGCCAGACTGCTACAGAGAGCAATTTTCCTTCAATTGTGTTGCTTCAGACAGTCTACAAATATGCTGTCTATTACATGACTTCTTCTATCTTAAGTGTGTATACTGCAGGTGAATTTTTTTTTTCTTCGGTGACTTGACTTGTGAGTTGGTTGTTATTGTTTTCCTTTTTCAGCAAGTCTTTATGCCAAGAAAAAGTGTTTTGATTCCCAAGAAGCCAACAAGAAAAAAGATGGGGGATCCTAACCTATGGACCCGAGTGTTAAGATGCTTTTTAAGACAGGGGCAATTGGAAGCTGCTGGTAATACGGAGATTAGACATTCTGTCTCCAGCATGGGAACAGGGCTGGCATCGGCGAACAGGCAACTGCTTGCCTGCCTGCCTTCCTTGGGCCAGATAAAGGCCCAGAAGGAGCAGCTGCCAGCCGGGAGGAATGTGAGAAAATAGGAAATTGATTTGAAATAGAATAGGGAAAAAGGCACGAGAATTAATTTAAGAATTTTCAAAGATTCCCTTTTTAGGCATATGTAGTTCCTGCCTCTGCAGAGGAAGGTGATCTTTAGCTATTTTCTCATGAGATTAAAAAGGCATCGAACTCACAGTTAGTACATACATAAGGAAGACCTGAAGTTGGTTTATTTCTCCATAATTGGAAGAAAATTGAATATGGATTTGCGTTTTACCTTTGGAAAGTCTTGTTGATCCTTTAGGAAAAAAACGGGCATATTACAAATATTCTAACTCTAGGCAGAGGAAAAATAGTGCTTTTTTTTTTTTTTTTTTTTGCTAGATACAGTGATATTAATTAAATTTCACAACCAGAGGGGACTGGACAGCTTTCTGTTTGGGAAGGTCGTAGGGATTCTCATTTTCTACTGACAGCAGGTCCTTTGCTTTAACAGATGCCTCTAGGCACATTATAATGTCTCTCTCAACTTATCTGCTTAAGGGAGTATAGGGAGTCATGTTAACAATATTTAGGATCACTAATAAGTAAGGGAGATGTTTCCCTTATCCAAACAGACCAAGTTCCAAGTGTGTAACCCTATGAACAGGATATCCTGAGAGAACATCATGGAAGGGGTAGGATTCACAATGACTGCAGCTTTGTCTGTCTTCAGGGTCGTACTCACCAGCTGCCCTGTGAGAAGGCAGGGGATTGAGCAGTAAGCTCCAAGTTCCTTTTAGGTTCCAATATTTGGTAGTGCTATGTAATCTCTTCTGTTAGGAAACGTGATGCGCTCTAACGTGTATGACACATACAAAGAGCCTCCTATTTGTGGAATGTCTTATATCAAGTATTTGATAAGACATAGAATCATTGGAAAACAGAGATCTTGCAAAGTATGTACACCTTAGGTAGGAAAAATAAAAGCACATGATATGGCTGTGGTTAGATCCTTGCCACCACCAATTTAATAAACATATGATAATATAGCTCACCCACACCTTGTTACCCCTCTTGGCTTCTAAAAAAATGCACCAGTGCTATTCTTGGCCAGGCATGGTTGCTCATGCCTGTAATCCCAGCACTTTGGGAGGCCAAGGCGGGTGGATCACCTGAGGTCAGGAGTTCGAGACCAGCCTGGCCAACATGATGAAACCCCATCTCTACTAAAAATACAAAAATTAGCCAGATGTGGTGGTGGGCACCTGCAATCCCAGCTACTAGGGAGGCTGAGGCAGGAGAATCGCTTGAACCCAGGAGGCGGAGGTTACAGTGAGCCAAGACGGTGCCATTGCACTCCAGCCTGGGCAACAAGAACAAAACTCCGCCTCCAAAAAACAAAATGCACCAGTGCTAGTCTCATGAAGGAAAGAACTTCTCACCTCTTAAATGCATTGAAATGTGCCTACTATCTTAACACACGGAATGTTAACATATGGAGTAGAATAAAGACAAAAATAGCTGTTCTCCAAATCGTATATGCATTAAGAAGTTAACATTTGGAAATAGCTGAGTGAGCTTCTTTAATTCATTCTTCAAAATAAACAGACCAAAGCTTGATCTGTAATTTTATAATGGATAGATAGGCAACAAACTCAAGTGTGTGATAAACCAGGGTAGAAAGGGAAAAACCTTAAGAAAATGAATGAATTTTAAAATACAGCAACTGAGGCCAGCCATCATTGCTCACTCCTGTAATCCCAGTACTTTGGGAGGCAGAGGCAGGAGAATCCCTTGAGCTTAGGAGTTCGAGATCAGCCTGGGCAACATGGCAAAACCTTGTCTCTACAAAACATAAAAGAAATAGCTGGGCAGCTGGCTGGGCCTGGTGGCTCACGCCTGTAATCCTAACACTTTGGGAGCCCAAGTGGGCAGATCACTCAAGGTCAGGAGTTAGAGACCAGCCTGGCCAACATGGTGAAACCCCGTCTCTACTAAAAACACAAAAAAATTAGCCAGGCGTGGTGGCGGGAGCCCGTAACCCCAACTATTTGGGAGGCCAAGACAGGAGAATCGCTTGAACCCAGGAGGCAGAGGTTGCAGTGAGGTGAGATCGCACCACTGCTCTACAGCCTGGACGACAGAGTGGGACTGCATTAAAAAAAAAAAAAAAAAAAAAAAAAAAAAATCACTGGGCAGATGCCTGTAGTCCCAGCTACTCCAGAGGCTGAGAGGATTGCTTGAGCCCAGGAAGCAGAGGTTCCAGTAAGCCGAGATAGCGCCACAGCACTCCAGCCTGAGCAACAGAGCGAGATCTTGTCTGAAATAAATAAATAAATAAATAAATAAATAAATAAATAAATAACACAACGGAAAACTATTATCCTAAGACATTAAAGAAACTGGAGGAAACTCCTGGACGGCCATTTAAAAGGTTGCAAGTGATCTGAGAGATTTCTTTTTAGAGGGAAAAAAATGAGACTCGATAACTTAAGAGTTACCAAGGTTACACAGCTGGTCAGAAGAACAATATCCCGAACCCAGGTTTCCTGATGTCTAGAGAATTTATAGAGAAGTAGAGAAATTCTTGAAGGGTGAGCTGTGATGTTTCTTTGCTCCTTCAATGTACAAACTATTTAAGCTATTTCGTTTCTTTTAAATTATTTTATTTTGCAGTGAGTTTATTTTTACCATCAACTGCAGTGACCCTTATTTAAGTAATCTAAAGCATAAAGATACCTGCTTGTCTGAGTTTCAGCCATGCATTTTCCTGACGCTGGTTAAGAAACTACATATTTTTATTAAAGTTGGTAGAAATAAACGTCAAGCAATAGAATAAGCTTTTTTTTTTTTTTTTTTCTTTTGAGACGGCGTCTCGCTCTGTCACCCAGGCTGGAGTGCAGTGGCCGGATCTCAGCTCACCACAATTCTACCTCCCGGGTTTATGCCATTCTCCTGCCTCAGCCTCCCAAGTAGCTGGGACTACAGGTGCCCACCACCTCGCCCGGCAATTTTTTTTTTGTATTTTTTAGTACAGACGGGGTTTCACCATGTTAGCCAGGATGGTCTCGATCTCCTGACCTCGTCATCCGCCCGTCTCGGCCTCCCGAAGTGCTGGGATTACAGACTTGAGCCACCGCGCCCGGCCAGAATAAGCTTTTTTTATGGCATAGATGCCTAGAAATAATTTAAGGCCCTTCTCACTAATCATAAATTGCTGTTAATCACAGATTGACCTTTTTTTTTTTCCAGTTAGAAAATTCCTCATTTTAACCATCCTTATGAAACCCTGCCAGAAATTCCTTGAAGGTAAATTTAGCCAACAACCACTGTAGAATACAACCAAAAAAGATGGCGGTTATTCAACGTACACTTGTACCTAACTTTGAGAACATTTTTACTTATGCTGGCTGCTTATATCATCTGAACTGAAGCAATCTTAGACTCTGTAGTTAAGGTGACATAGTGATATATTGATCTAATGAGTAATATTATGAAATTAATTCTAAAATACTCTAACTTGTTCTGCCTTAATTTTTAAAATTCATTTGAATGATCACATTGTACAAAGCTTTTGTTGAAAATCTTACAAAGGCCTTTGGCCAAAAATAACATAGTTCTACATATTTTTACAGTGGTTTCTATTTCAGTCAAATGGCCACCAAGGATGATAGGCTCTGAAACTTCTGGATGGTCCAGTGTCAAAATCTACATGTGGACACTTGCCTTTGTGGTCAGGATCTTTAGTTGGCCATGGCCTCAGGAGTTATCTTTAACTTGCTCAGCATCAATTAATAGATGCCCTCATTTTGCCTTTCAGTGATTCCAGATCTTTTACAAGACTCATTTCCCTCTGTATAGATACAGCTATGAAGTTTGTTATCATTCTGAAGCTGAAAGCCCACAGGACTAGACAGTAACTAAGTTTTCCTTATCTGACAGCCTCTGATTCTACCAGTTTTTCACTCTCTCTTCTCTCTTCTTTTCAGAGAACTCTCTTCTTCTCCTGTATTTCTTACTGTGTATGTCTGCATGATTTCCCTTAAGCTGCTGAAGTTGCCGCTGGGAAGACCCTAAGCACATTGGCTTTTTACAAACCAGGACAGATCCTAGGTAGAAATTTGCCTAAAAGAAGTTGTATGTTTTTCCCTACAGGGTATTTTCAATAATGGAAATACAGTTTCCTATGTTAGTTTTAATCTAGGGATGTCCTGTGAGGATTAAACAAGGCATTTCATGTGAAAGAACCTAAGGTGTTTCAGGCACATAATAGGCATTCAATAAATGTGAAGGGAATTCAAATCTAGAAGCTTTGAAGAAAAAAACTGGCGTGTAAACTAGCTGTCTCCATTTCCCCACCATCCCCTTGGTTTTCAACACCCATTACCTCTGACATTCATCCCATTATTCCGCTAGAATTATTCTCCTTTAGATTGAAAATTGCTTCTTCCTGTCAAGACCTTTTCTTCAATCATTAGAAGTATTAATCTGTAATATGTATCTTTGTTAACCATCACCCACCCCTTTCCCTGTCCCAGTTCTTGAAATCTCTACTCGGGGCTTCTTCGTCGTTTTACACTGCAGGTTTTCTCCAACTTCCCAGATGCTGCCTTCTGTCTACCCAGCGGGTGAACTCCCTCTTTGTGGCCCCTCCATGTAAGCATCCACCAAGATTCCAGCTTGGCTGGTTGCTGTCTTCCTTTAGTCATTGCCTCTGAAATCTCATCAGCCCTCATAAGTACCACTGTTATGGAACCACGTTAGTAAATCTACATTACAGAACGCAACCCCCTCCTTCCATCTCCAAACTCCTGGTGGGCACCTTTTAATTTATTTAATTTAATTTATTTTATTTATTTAATTTTATGTATTTATTTATTTATTTAAGACGGAGTCTCACTCTGTCGCCCAGGCTGGAGTGCAGCGACGCCATCTCAGCTCACTGCAACCTCCGCCTCCCGGGTTTAAGCGATTCTTTGCCTCAGCCTCCTGAGTAACTGGGATTACAGGCACGCCCCACCATGCCCAGCTAATTTTTTGTATTTTTAGTAGAGACAGGGTGTCAGCATCTTGGCCAGGCTGGTCTTGAACTCGTGATCCACCCGCCTCGGCCTCCCAAAGTACTGGGATTACAAGCGCGAGCCACCGCCCCCGGCTCTGGTGGGCGCCTTTAAATACAGATAGCCAAAGCAATGCTTACTTCACTCCATTTCCTTTCTCTACGCCGTTTGTCTTATCATAGAGCTTTCTTCTCTTCCTGGGCCTACATGTCTGGATCTACAGCCTGATGACTCAGAGGTGATGGTTCTTAGCTACCTCCACCCCCAGTCCTACAGAGGAAGTTCAGAGAAGAGCCTTTAAGAGGATGAAAGAGATGAAAAACAGACCCAGGAGGAAATGGTAGTAATAATGAGTTTAGCATGACAATGTGGATTTTAAGGGAAGATTTGAGAATAATTAGCATTAAGTATATGAAAGATACTTATTGAGAAAATGGTGACCAGCTGCTCCTCACTTCTGCGGAAGACCATGCGGAAGGCATTGAGCATAAATTGTAGCTCTAGAGATTTTTTTTAACTTTTATTTCAGATTTGGGGATACATGTGAAGGTTTGTCACATAGGTAAACAAGTGTCATGGGGGTTTGTTGTACGTTTTATTCCATCACCCAGGTATTAAGCCCAGTTCCTGATAATTATCTTTTCTGCTTAAGTCAGAGACTCTTAAAATAGAATTGCCCTCAGTAAACAATGTAAAACATTGTCATGTATTACATGGAATGGGTATGGCACGGAAGGGCTTTTTTTTTTTAACCAAATAAATTCATCTGTGTATGGTGTAATTTAGATTGGATTATATCTGAGAGATATCTGGGAGGATATCACAAAATTAGATCATGTATTAAGTTTATGTTTGGTTTTATAATCCTGTAATTTTTATAAAGAAAAACTGTATTTATAGATTTTTCTAAAATAGTGACCTTGAACTCTCAGTGGTGCTAGGTACCATTAGGTCACAGCCTCTGCCCTCCTGAGGTTTATGTTAGGTTAGGAGCATGTGAGAGAGACACAGACAGACAGAAAGAGAAAAAAACACAATAATTACGGAATAGTGTGACATATACTTAGGAAAGAATCATTTTAATCAGCAAGCAATTTTTTAAATCTGGATTCTTCATTTCCATTGACCCATCTATTCATCCATCCATCCACTCATCCCCAAACCATCCTTTATTCTATTTTATTTATTTTTTTATTTTTTTGAGATGGAGTCTCACTCTGTTTTCCAGGCTGGAGTGCAGTGGTGCCATCTCTGCTCACCACAACCTCCACCTCCTGGGTTCAAGTGATTCTCCTGCCTCAGCCTCCCTAGTAGCTAGGACGACAGGCGCGTGCCACCACACCCGGCTAATTTTTGTATTTTTAGTAGAGACGGAGTTTCACTGTGTTGGCCAGGCTAGTCTTGAACTCCTGACCTCGTGATCTACCCACCTTGAACTCCTGACCTCCTGATCTGCCCACCTTCAAATCCTGACCTCATGATCTGCCCGCCTCGGCCTCCTAAAGTGCTTGGATTAAAAGCGTGAGCCACTCACCTGGCCCAAACCAGCATTTATTTAGTGTCTTTTTTGTGCAAGACACTATGCCAAATGTTAAGAAATCAGCAAAGAAATGGTCCCTATGCTCGTACGTTCATGGTCTGGAAGGAGCTACAGACAAGTAGACAGGGAGCAGAATATCGTACGATGAAAGTAGGGCAAGGATATTTACAGAGTTGAATGGGAATGCAGAAGAGGGGCCCGTAAACTATTCTTGGTGAATCAGGCAAGGCTAAATGGAAGAACTGACTTCTAAACCAAGTTATGAGCAAGCAGAAATTGGTCAGCTAAAATGCAGAGGTATCGAGCATATACCTCCTCTGTCCACAATGATGCATAAATATATGTGCCTACTCATGAATCATGTTCACAAAGTCAGAAAATCCTGAAAAACACATTCTGTATGACTGTATCATGAAAACACCTGAAATTAATACATTATTGATTATCTAGCTTTGTCAATAAAGATATATTAAATAAACTATTTGCAAAAATATCTTAATACATATGGATTCTTTTGAAATGGTTGATATTATAAATAGTAAAGGGTTGATATAAAAGTTTATGTGATTTCTATGTTCTGTCCATTGCATAAAGGATTTAATCTGTGCATGGCTATTGCCATTATAGACAACTACCCATCTGACAATACCACTGCACTAGTCACCAATGAATAATTCTTTGTTTCTAAACAACCAAAACAAAGTACTTATAGTAATACATTTAATTTCAAAGATTTTTGACATTCAACCAAAAATGTTTGTTTTTGTTTGTTTGTTTGTTTGTTTGTTTTAGAGACAGAGTCTTGCTCTGTCACCCAGGCTGGAGTGCAGTGGCACGATCATGGCTCACTGCAACCTCCACCTCTGAGGCTGAAGTCTTCCTCCTGCCTCAGCCTCCAGACTATCTGGGACTACAGATATATGCCAGCACACTCGACTACACACACATACACACACACACACACACACACACACACATATCTATATGGGTTCTTTTCTGTAGAGACGTAGTTTCGCCATGTTGCCCAGGCTGGTCTTGAACTCCTGGGCTCAAATGATCCATCATCTCAGCCTTCCAAAGTGTTAGATTACAGGCATGAGCCACCGTGCCTGGCTTGAGAACCAACATAAGTGTTTTGGGAATGGGTGAATGGAATGATGGTTGGAAACAAATGGTCCAGATTGAAGAATTTGCTCCATAATTAAAAACAATTCAACCATTTTTATTTATCACACTTCCTTTTCTTTATCTTGGACTGCCAAAGAATACATTCAAAATACTCCCCAAAATGTATTCCTATTATCAGACCCTAAAAGTTAGGTGAACCCCAATAAGTTGCCAAGCATAGACAAATACTGCCATCCCTGGGTGGGCCTACGAATTAGTCTGTCTGCAGCCCCTGAATCCAGTGTGCCAGGGATAAGCAGCACTCCCTCTACTTGGCCACTCCTGTCCTTCCCCAGTCATGGAGGTTACTGATAAAACTAGGCTTCCCTATACTTCTCTGTACTATAGATTTTCTTCTAACATTCTTGGACACCTGGTGACTTGACTTGAGCTGGGCCCTCAGCTGTTGTTGCTATGTACTTAGTTCCTGGCATCCATAGCCCCAGCTAACTCTTGCTGGCCATCTGGATTTCTCTTGAAGCTCTGCCCTCCCGCCCCTCTCCTGCTCTCACCACCAGGTAGGAATGATGTCCCTGCCTCACCCCCATCCCTCCTACTTGGATAGTTGCCAAGACAGGGCTGAAGCTCACTAAGCCTTTTGCACACAGCGCATTGCTTGATTGCCCCCTGCTAAGAGTCCAGACCTCATCACACACACCCAGATCCTGCTTCCTTCTCCTCCCTGCCTGCCCAGGCTGTAGAGGACCCAGTAGGTTCCTGCCCAAGGTCATCTGAATTAGGACAAAATTAAGGACCAGTGCTTCTGGCATGCAGTGGACATGATTGCATATCTAAAGAAAGAGTCCTAAGTCTTCATCATGTATCAGATTCCACAAAGCATTTGGTTTTTGGGGGGTGAAATAATTTAACACCTTTAAAAGTAAAGAAGAGAACTTACCTTTAGAAACGATTTCAGATGTGGGTCGTTTATTATTGTGAAATACATATGTCTTTTGTGGGTGGATTTTTCCATAGGATAAATCAAAGAATCACCTAGCTATTATACCAGCCTTTTAGATTTACTGTAGACATCTGTGAAAAATTATGAATTGGCCTTTATTACAAGACTTTGTTTTCAAACCTTTATTTCTGTTCCAATGTAAATGATAATTGAACTTTATTGGAGAAAAGACCCATGACTTTAAATATAGTTTTATGTCAGCTTATAGTTTTATGTCAGAGCCCACATAGCTGTTAGAAAGTTATGTGCTACTGACAAAATAACAGTTGGCAAAATGTAAGACAAAATCTACAATTTTACTCACAGGCTCTAACTAATGTACAATTATTATTACCAATTGATATCAATGTGCTATAATTTTGGTAACAGTTTCTTTGATGTGCTTTTACAAATATATGTATTTACAAATAAAGGTATAATTTTTAAGAGTCCATCTAAACAAACTAGATTCTAGAGGGACAGAGATCGATATCTGACAATCCCTAATTCAGATGTTTAGAGATGTTTATTAGCCATTTTATTCCTCTATAAGATTCCAGCTCTCAGAGGATACTAATATTGGTTTCCTGACCTCTTGAGGTAATTTGAAAACACAGGAGAAATCAAGGACTGTCCCTTTTTTTATTTTGCTCCTTCTCAACTCCACAAGTTACCAATTTTTAAATGGAATATCCAAATATTTGGTGGGGCTTATCCTGATAAATTTTGTTTGAACGGTGAACTCCACTCCTAATAACCAGCTTTTTGTTGTTGTTGTTGCTGCTGCTGCTGCTGTTGTTGTTGTTGCGATGGAGTTTCGCTCTTCCTGCCCAGGCGGGAATACAATGGCACGATCTGGGCTCACTGCAACCTGCAACCTCCGCCTCCCAGGTTCAAGTGATTCTGCTGCCTCAGCCTCTTGAGTAGCTGGGATTACAGGGGGGTGCCAACACGCCCGGCTAATTGTTTGTATTTTTAGTAGAGACAAGGTTTCACTATGTTGGCCAGGCTGGTCTCGAACTCCTGACCTTGGGTGGTCCACCCACCTCGGCCTCCGAAAGTGCTGGGATTACAGGTGTGAGCCACCGTGCTTGGCCAATAACCAGCTTTAACTACTGAGTCAATACTGTCTAAATAGAGAAATGGTTAAGCAGCAGGCTCCCGAGTCCATCAAATCTAGAACTGTGTTTAGGCCCAAGCACTCTGTAACTATGTGGGCACATGATTAACTTCTCCAAACTCCAGTTCCTCATCTGTAAAATGGGGTGATATTACTCTTCTCATATGAGATTAGAGAATTAAATAAAAATGGTATGTATCAAATGCCAGTCATAAAATGAAGTGCTTAGTGTTAGCTTTAATCATAATCATCTATTTAGTGTAGCTCTGAGTGTGTGATTTTGATTTTGTATAAGCGCCTCTGACAGTATGGATTTGGTGCTTAATAATTAGCGGGAAAGGTAATAATCTCAGTGTCGGTTACAATTCGATTTTTCTTCAAGGTTTTTAGCCTAAGCAGAGAGAGGTCAGAAGCACTCTTAATATGAAGCTAAGTTGGTGCCAGTTTGAAGTAACAGCTCATTTGTGGACTTTTTTTTTTTAATACAATTTGCTTTGATTTGGTTCATGCATTTTTAAAAATCTTCCTTGTGGTGTGCAGTCATTAGGTTTTTATGCCTAAAGAACTGAATTCAGTTTTAAGTAAAATTCATTTAATATTGCAAGTATGATTCCATATGTGGTTATTCATTCACAACATAAAATAGCCACGTAATTCAACATATTTCATAGTGTCTGCTCATGGAACTGTGGGGAATTCTGCAGACCTTAGACAAGAATTGCTTAAGTTATAGAAGGCAGTATCTATAATGCTGATTATCTCTGACATCATCGATAAGGCAAACTACAGTAGAAGAAAACAAGTTGAACGTGGACCTCATTACATGTCTCTGTGGAACTCTTTAGTGGACTCCTGTATTTAAAAGATGGCAGTGATTTAATGTATGCACGGGGGTGTCCACAAAACTGTGTATCTTTTCTTGGGAAAATATATGTAGAAACCATCCTTCACTTTTCAACAACAGAAATTGTTTAAAACCATATCTCTTCCTCTGCCTCTGCCCCATGGGCTGCTACTGCTACTGCTCAGCTTTGTTCAGTGTAAATCCTTGATTATTCTCAAGGGATCCCATCTTTGTCTAATTTGGAAATACATAATTAGTTCTGTATTCAGAAAAGGTGGAACTAGATATACATGTAGAATATTCCAGTACACTCCAATATAAAATTTTGCCTAACTTGTATGTGATATTTATATCTAATTAGCATTTTAAATGGAAATTTTAATAAATGCTATCAATCAGTGACCAATTTACATAGCATTCATCTGGGGAAATGAACATGCCAAAATATCAGTCTTCTTGAGATTCATCTTGACCCAAACAATGATTGATTTAAGATCTTAAAACCTTTCATTCTTCCATTAGTGTGCTTATCTTTCTGCACTCGAACGTTCTAGTCCAAGTCCAGATTTACTAACTTGTGGTTGTCAAAAATCAAAGAATGCATTTTTGAAGCATAGGCAAGCCCCCAGGTCCTAGCACTTTTTTTTTCTTTCCTTTTTTTTTTTTTTTTTTTTTTTTTTAAGAGACAGAGTCTCCCTATATTGCTCAGGTTGGTCTTGAACTCCTGGGCTCAAGCAGTCCACCCACCTCAGTCTCCCAAAGTGCTGGGATTAGAGGCATGAGCCACCCCACCTCCTGGCAAATTTTAACCGTGTAATGTTCTGCAAATTTAATTCTTCAAATATTCCAATTGAACATCATCATCTTCATCCTTTGCCCTAGTTTATATGGTGTTTATTTGCAATTACTTCAGGTTACCCCCCACCCCTATGCATTGCATTGATTTGTGAAAGACACATGCATTGCATTGATTTGTGAAATGATCCTTTTCAAAACTTTATGACTTAAGGAAGATACTTGCTTAAGAGCTTAGAAGTCTTACGGTGCCCAACAACATACCTATTGTTCTATTTTTTGACCCAATTTTACTAAAGAAAAAGAATTTCAAAACCCTAAAATAACTCAAAATTTATACAGTGTCAAAGAAATGTCTAAATTTTAAATAACTGCCTTGTGTTTAAATAATTTCTATGATATCTTCATAGTGTCCCAATTAGAGGGTGAATATATTGATCATTAATGGAGGAATAGTCAGGCTGGTTGTGACGTTGTAATAGTGTGTGTGTGTGAGTCACGATTTTAGAAGACCCAGAGTTAGTGATAGAAAAATACACTTAAGGTGTAGAGACTGCTTAAAACCTGAGCGGCATCGGATATTTCCATGTATGAGGATGGATGTCTTAGGCGTAATGGAAAATGAGAAAGAAAAGTATCTACAAAGAGGTAGAAGAGCTGTATTCATATTCTTGTAGCATTGGGTATAAAAAGCGACAAAAGTCAAGGTAAAAGTAATATGTTCAAGAAGATAAAGAAATTACTGTTATCGCTGAATCATGGGAATGAGGAAAGCATTTTGTCTTTACTGGAGGAAAGAAGGTGGAGAAGAGAGAAATTCTAATTGCAGTCTGCTAATCTTATTGATAAATGAAAAGAGAACACTGATCCTTCCTTTCTTAAAGTATTAATTTTTTGGTTTGAGTCTGTATTTAGAAGGTAGTTAAAATATGGAATGAGAGCTGATAAAAGATATGTTGATTGATGCCAGTATTGTGATGTAAAGTGCTTCTCGTTTTCTTTCTTGTTTATAAAAATGAGAGGTTTGGAGGGGTTGGAAGGAAGCACAGGTGAATCTAAAAATCCACGAACATTCAGTCATTCAATTCTCAGTTTAATGGAGGAAGAGGCTGGAGAGGATGGAATGTTCTAGAAGAAAGAAATTAAAAGGAGGAGGGACGTTGGACTGGAAGCAATGCAAAAATAATAATAGTGGATCTGGAGGGAAAAATGACAATTTTTTATAAAAATTTAAGTGCTGCAATATTGAAGTATGTTTTATTTCAAAGTAAAGCTAGTTAGAACACCACATTAGCTATTCCGGATCAGGGCTGTCCAGCCCTGGCACATCATGGAGAGTGGCTCGGGCCACTTGCACACATGCCTTCAGCCCCTGGGACCGTCTTCTCTCCCCGGATCGTGACACTGACTCCTCAGCGTTAATGGGGGTCCGCGACTGCTGCGGGGACGAAGGCGCGAAGCAGCCCCCGCCACGGGCCAGTCCGCCCAAGGGCCGAGAAAGTGGCGGAGAGGCGGCGGCCGAGGCCGAGGGGCGAGCGCGGGCTGCGCCGGTCCCTGCCGCGTTCACGAGCGACACCCACCCCCTCGCCGCGGACGCCCCGCGGGCGCCAGGCTCCGGGCCCTGCAACCGACCCCTCCCGCCCCCGAGGTACCGCCGGGCCCGCCTCGCAGGCAGCGCGTCCCACAAGCTGGAGGGCCGAGTTTCGCGGGGACGTGGGGCGTGTGGGTGAAGGCGACACCTGGGATGCGGGACGCATGAATGGTGGTAGAGCAGGGGTCGGGATCCACTCATGGGTTGGGAGAGAGATGCTTTTGTGAGCACGGGAAAGTAGCGCTGCCGGAGAACAGCTCTGTGGCGGGATCGACAGCCGCCCGCGAAGCCCCGCCAGAGAACGCGGCCGCTGCCCGGGGCGGCTCGCGAGCGTGCGTGTGTGGAGGGGAGGATGCCGCCCCGCGGGGTCTTCGGAGCGTGCCGGGAGCGGCTTCTCAGTGCGGTTCCCCCGTCTTCGCCGGGGGCACGGCTGCTTGCAGGCCCCGGCCCGCGTGTGTGGAGCCGGGCGAGGGGGTGAGGCGAGGGGGGGAGGCGGTGGCCGGGCTGAGGCGCGGGACGCAGGGCTGGCGGCGGCGGCGGCGGCGGCCCGGCGCGAAGGGGTTAAGCGGCGCGCCGCCCCCTCGGCGGCCGGGTGTAAACAGAGGAGCCTCAGCCTATCATGTCTGGCCGCCGCGCGCAGCCCGAGCCCGGAGCCAGGCGCTGTAACACGATACGCTCCAGACCCAGGCAACTTGGCAGCGCCGGGCTCGGCTCCGCACGGCCACAGCGAGGGCGCGCCGCGGCAAGGTGGGTGAGCGGCGGCGGCGGCGGCCTGGGGCGGGCTGGCGGAGCGCGGCTCCTGGTGAGGCTCCCCGCGCGGCAGGGTCGCTCGCTCGCTCGCTCGCTCGCTCCGGGGACCGCGGCGGTGGCGGCGGCGGCTGCGCTCAGCTCCGGGGCCGGTGGCTCGGCTTTTCTCCCTTGTGGTGTCGGAATGGGAGGAGGCTCGGCGCGGGTTTGAATCGGTGCGGAGGCAACATTCGCATCTGAGATGAGGTGGCTTTTTAACCCCTGAGGGACCACATTTAAGGATTTCGAAGAGATGGAGGCTGAACTTTCTCGATGACTTCGTCACCCGGAGTGGTGCAGGTAGCCGCGGGGAGAATGGAGTCTTTTGTTCCCGGTATTTTTAATTAGATGGATTTTTTTATGAGTAGTGTACTGTCCTAATCCTTGAGGCAAACCTGCCTTTTTGCCTGCATTCGGTGACTTTTGCGAATTCGTTGGGAGCCAGTCTTAGCAGTAGTGATTTTGGATAATTTATGTCTGAAATGTGCAAAAATCGGCATTGAGCTTAAATTAATCAGCCCTTTGGTTCCATTAACTAAAATCCATCATACTAATTGCTTAATGGGGGAAAAGGTACAAAATAATCTTGCTCATTAGAGAGCAGTCTTTTGCCTGCGAAATACGTGGTGTGATTTTTGTCAGGTTTAATAGAGCAGTCTCAGAGAAATTCAACTTTGCAGTTGTGCTTCGATGCAGGCTACTCCTGTGCAAAGATAGTTGGAGATGGTTTGGAAAAACTTGTGCTGTGTCTATTAAAGTAGAAATCATGTGTGTATTTCAGTAAAACAAAACAAAGATCTGTGGCAGCTCTGGGAATGAGAAAGTCACATTTCCTCCCTCTCCTGTGCTGGCGTCTCTATCTCTGTGGAATATCTTATAAATGATATATACAGCTATATGTGCCTGTGTCACAGAGTCATTCTGTCTTCTGAAAGCCTAATATAATCAAATTCAGTGCCTTAAGATGGTGTAGTTGAAGGTTTGATCCCCTTCCACTAAAGTGGAAATACTTTCAGTAATTGAAAGCAGATTCACGTCTGGAGTTGTACAAGCCAAGGTTTTCATTTTTAAAATAAACCTTTTGTTCTCTGATTTTAAATGTTTCAGAGAGCCATCCAAAGACCTCTGTGTGCTAATTGTTAAAGTAGTCCTTAAGAAAGGATTGAAAATACCCAGAGAAGGCATTTTAGAAATCAGCTAACTTAACTAAGCCTCCCTCTCAGCCGAATATTTTAGTGCAGCATGTAACTGGTCCGTGCCCCACATTCTGTTTTTTTCAGCGGACTCCCAGGTATTAAAATGCAACTGCAGTGTTCAAAACACTAAACTCCAAGCAGAGGCCATCTGCTATAAGAGGTTAAAAAACTTGAGAAATGTTGGTGTTATCCCATTTTATACTGTGATTTACACAATGTGATGATGAATTTGAGATCCGCTATAAAGTATGTTTAATTTAAAGCGGTGGTGATTATACGTTAACTGATAGACTGAAACTTACAAAAATATGATTGCAGGTGGTTCACCTGGTTCCTTTCTCATCTTCAGAGACTAAGTGTTAAAAAGCTTTAAAAAATTGGCTGTGAAAGACTGAAATTAGGGTACATTCTAGACAAAGAGGGAGTCACTTGATCTCTTATTAGCTGTGAAGATAGAGAAGAATAGTGCTGTATAAGAGCGTTACGTTCCTTCTTCAGGACATGATGCTAAAATGAATTGTTTAATTATGAGGAAAAAGTTAAAAGAGTTGTACTTTTAACAATGACAGTTGACATCAGGAAAAGATAGAAAGGCGCATTCCAGATGTTTTTAATGACTTGTTTCTTAACCTGTTGTATTGATCATTAATAAGATGTGAATGGACGTATTTCCAGAGTATGACATGGCAGTTTGATTTCTTAGAAACTGCTTGCTAGCCCTGCATTTTACCTTGTTTTCCTGCCTTCTTAGTAGTTTATCATTGCAGCACATTATAATAAATATGAAGTGAATAACTTGGCCATAATTCAAATGATATTCTTGTTATTTCTCATGTAAAAACCCTCCTTTATTAAAAAAAATAAGTATTTAAAGTATTCGGCAGATTTTTAACTACCAAATAAAATGATACTAAATTTTGGCTGTTGCATCACGTTTCTTAGATAGCAGTGGCCTAGTGTAGGGCATAATAGAATTTAATTCTTCTCGAAGATTTAGAAAAAGAAAAGCGACTTCTCATGGACTCTTCTACTGATGTCTGAACACTGATTTTCAGTGTAATATCCTTCTCTAAACATTTGAACTAAAGCTTTCTGTAGCTTCTATTTACTGTTAGTTTTTATGTTCCTACATATTTTGACTTGGTTAAGGGGGTGCACAGGATCTTCTGTCATCTGGAATAATACATTCAATTTTTCACGGGACTCCTTTCTTTCATAATGTAGGCAAGTGGCAAAGGAGACACTGTCGAAATACAGTGATCTTGATAATTAATGCTATAAAGTAGATTAAAATGCTGTATTTCAGGTATTCATTTCCTTAAAAGGGCCACCAGAACAGCGTTGCTAAGCACCCGTCACTACTGCAAGTAACAGAAAATGACCCAAATTAAAGAACCTGTTCTATGCTGTATTCTTGCATTTTCTAAAGTTCATTTCAAAAGATTTAACAAGACTCATTCAATTAGTGGAGAAAAAAGATCTGTTTTCAGCTCTGATCAGCAATTAAGAGGCTGGGCTTTGGAACATCAGTTCTTTATGTTTATAATTTATTTTGTTTGGTAGGCTTTACTTTAAACAATTGTGAATAAAGATTTTTTACAAGCCACCTTTCTGGCAATCCAGATGTAAATTCTAAATACAGGACAATATATTTGTTTTACATTTTTCTTAAAATGAGTTATTTTATAGTAACTTTTCCTCATTTAAAGGAAGTTTAAATTTTACCCTAATATGATATATTGATGCTTTATTATGGATTTCTTATTCTATGAAAATCTATATGTATGCATGCACACATACAGACATATGTAGTTTAAATGAAAGGACGGCTGTAATTATTCTATCTTATCATAGATGTGAGTGCTTTAGCACCTAACACTTGAGAAATAGGATATTCTTCCTTAAAGATATTTGAATGTTGTGAAAATGGTGCCATGAAGGAGATAGAGTGGTTTGGTGAAGAAAGTAAATAAATAAATAATTAGGAGCAGAAGTCTTCTTTTTAGATTTTTTTTTGAGGGGGGGCACGTAGGGCAGCGTGCAGTAAACTGTACCCTTTTGGGTTAGACCAGAACTTCTAAGTAGTTGTGGCCAAATGGTTAGATCTTTCAGTGGCCTGGTTCTTAGCTAATACAACTGCAGTCACAAATACAAGCCGCGGAACTTCCTGGCAGAGAGGAAGGAATGAAAGCATAAGGGCTATCAGAGGAATGGGCGAGAGGAGCAGGGGAGTTCCCAAAGGTTCAGATTAGGATCATTAGTGAAATTTTTGCTACATCACTTTGATCTCGACAAATCTAAAGCGTATAAATATGGATTTTAAGTTATGAATGATAAGTGCTATTTTGGCTATAATGGCGTGAAGTGATTCCATATCCATAAACATTGACTATTTTAAAGCCCAAATAACACATTTCTTTATTCTAAAAGAGATATTTTGCATTAGAAATGTATTACGCTTAGATTTATCAGTTTGGTATGACAGATACCTCTAGCAGTAGATAATATGCAATACATAAAATTTGTATAACTCTTGTTGGAGTTTTGTCTAAGATGAAAAGTTATTCTAATACTCATTTTTGCATAAGGCCTTCTGACCTGAGCTGAGTTCTCTCGTTGGGTATCTGGAATATGTTGTCTTCTGATATGTCCACATTTGGTTTTCCCTATAAAGAACAACAATGTGTGTACTATAGAGATTATTTTTTGTCTGTATACATATATATACATATATAGCAGGTTTGAAAGGATGGTATTTTCATGTTTAAGAAACCAGTTGTTTTAGGATTGTTGTTTATACATTGATTTTAGTTACAAACCCAGCTGTTCAGTTAAAATCCTATGTATTTAAGTTTTGAAATGTCTACTTTTAATTTTTGCTGTTGAAAGTAAAAATTTTACTATTGGCAGTTGTTTTACAGGTTGAAAACAACTACCTTTTTGGTTTCCCAGAAACAGTTTATGCCATGAATGGTATGTTGGTATGATGGTAAATTCATTTTACAAGGGAGGAATAATAATTGAAAAGTACACACAAATATTTGTGGGCATATCACATTTAAATAATAGTTAAGTTTGGGAAACGACATACTGTAGTATTTAAAAGAAAAACAGAGTTTCTCTCTTAAATGTTATTATTCCCCTCACTTAATATTAAATAGTGTTTGACATAAATGTCTTGTTTTTTACATTAAAGAGGCAGAATATATTACAAAGCGTAACAAAATGACTAATATGGAAGTAACATAAAAAAACACTTTAGTCTTTTGTAGTTATATATATTAAAATTTGTAAAAAATTAAAATGATGTGTGAAAGTTTCAGTGAATTGTTTTCATCCTGGTTTGTGCACAGCACCATTTTTTTCCTTAGCCTTAAACTGTTTCCGGCAGGGAGAGAGAGAGGGCGTGCTGTCTAGAGACCTGTAAAATGTAATCTAGATCTCTTTTTATGCCTTTTCTTTTAAATAAAACAAAATTACCTTATATAACAAATTTAACATTGTTAACCTTTTATAATTATTTAACCATTATTTCATTTTACCTCCTGCTTCAAAGTTGTACATTAGCAGAGTAGACACCTGGCTGTGCTCTTAAAAGTTTATTTGGCTTTCAATTCCTGTGATAGCAGGGGCAGTACATCTCCTTAATTATCTTTGTTCAGGGAAATTCTGAAAGACCAGGGTAGTTAAACAAGGCCATTTGGATTTGTGAGGTCGAAGTCAGATGCAAGGAAAGTGGTTAAATGCATTATCATCTTATTGAGCCCATCATCAGTAAAGTGACCTTGATGGAGGTGGAAAAAACCATTTGGCTATTTTATGACAGCCACCTCTGCTTGTTTTATCACTTACACATTTTTACATATGGCTTTATCATATTCTTTTCATTTTCAAATATTATTTCCTCTGATTGTAGATAATCAGAATGAAGGTGAAAATTAAAATTAGTTTCTTTTTAATGATAGAGTTTCTTTCATAAATGTGTTTCATACATCGACTTATATGGAAATACCCCTTCGTTAAAAATTAAGGTGATCAGGTCGACTGACCATTCTGTATTTGCTTTTCAGGGTCTTTTAATGACAATGATTAGTCTTTTTGCAAAGAAGCTGCAATTCTGCTACTTTTCAAATTGTTTTTAAGCTAGTAAGAGGAGAGACTTGCCAACGTCGATTTTAGCGGTGGGAATAATGTTTGTTTTAACAAGTGCCTAAGTATGTTTACTTGAAAGTTATTCAAGTTTTAGTAGTTCTATTGCTGCTGTTCTGGAGTCATCACTTCCCTTATGAAGTTAAAACAAAGCCATAAGATTTATAGTTTATATTTCTTAACTTTATGGCCAAGATTTTCCTTGTGATGTATTTCATATCAACTCCAATAAAATGGAATTCTTGCTTAAATGTTTGAACAAGTATTGTTCAATAAGAGGAAGAGTTTTATTAAACGCAGTACAAGATCTAATGTTTTTGGAAACTCCAGTTAAAGCAATTAAGTACTGCATACAAGGTTTTTGTTTTCCTAGGCAAAGCTGTGAAACATTACTGATTGGAGTTTAGTGTATGCTTCACTTTATACTGAATTCTTTTTTATTACAATTAATGGGAGCTAAGTATAAATCTTTTTATCATATGAAAGAAAACACTGGCCCCTTATCAAAATACCTAAAGTATTGTTTCAGACTTTACTGGAGATATCTCCTTATCATCATGCTATGAATTATGTAACACTAAAATCTCAGGGACTCAAAATCACCAAAAATAGTTCGTTCAGGAGAGAGTCACATTTTCTTGACCAGAAAGGACTTATTTGTTTCAGAATCATTTATTTAAAAAGCAAATTGGATCAAAAGGTGTCTAAAATGAAGTATAAACTCTCTCATTCCCGCACTCTGTTTCCACCATCAGGGCCCAAATTCAGGCTCTCTTCAGCTCTCCGCAGACTATTTCACTAGCTTTCCATTTGGGTTGCCCTGCCTTCTGCCTGTCTTTTCTTTAATCTAGCCTCCACACTATCGTCACAGTTGTCATTCTGAATTGTGTTTTATCAGACCCTTGGTGATCCTACCTCACCCTCCACTGCTCTTCCACTCCCACCTTCGCACCAGTATTTTCGCTGGTCATTGATGCCTGTGCCCCTTCCTTGCATCTCACAGAGCTTCCAAGAGCTGACTTGTGTGGTATTTCTTTTTTTTTTTTTTTTGAGACAGAGTCTTACTCTGTTGCCCAGGCTGGAGTGCAGTGGCATGATCTCTGCTCACTGCAGCCTCCGCCTCCCAGGTTCAAGCGATTCTCCTGTCTCAGCCTCTGGAGTAGCTGGGACTACAGGCGCACGCCAACACACCTGGCTAATTTTTTTGTGTTTCTGGTAGACATGGGGTTTCACCATGTTGGCCAGGCTGGTCTCGAACTCCTGACCTCAGGTGATCCACCCGCCGCAGCCTTCCAAAGTGCTGGGATGACAGGCGTGAGCCACTGCGCCAGCCTTGCACAGCATTTCTTCTGGCTCCTCCTCTTCTCTTGCTTCCTTAGCACCTGATTCTTATTTCTGTGAGCACTTAACACAGGATCCTGTAGTCATTTGTTTACGTTTCCCTCTTCCCCACTAGGGGGACAAGTTCTTTCAGAAAACCGCTTTGTCTCATTCATCCTTAGATACCAGCACTAAGCATGATGCTAAGAAAATAGTTATTCCATAAGTCTCGAATGCTTATTGGATAAGTACACTAAATATAATTTTGTAGTGATGGAAGGTCATTACAAACATCAGTTATTTTATTGTTCTGTGTGAAAATATAATTGTTTTACATAGGAGCGGATGAGGCTGGATATCCCCGTCTAAATGGTCCTGTCATGCTGTCAGCTTTCACTTCTTACTGCTCTGTCATCAAATAACATGGGTTATTTTGTTGTTGTTATTGTAATTTATGCATAAAATAAGAACAGAAAGTTTCTGAGTAAAGACTCAGAGCTAATTTTATTAACTTCATTAGTTTTGGCTTCTCCATAGACCTTTTGGCTTAATGCCTCCATTTCTTTGCATTTTCTGTTGGGTGAGATTTGGGGGTAGCTAAGTTCCGATAGGTGTTGGGTGTTTAGGTGAAGCAAAATGTTAATTTCCACAATGAAAAGAAGTTCATTGAAGCCTAACAGTAAATTTGAGTAAGAAAAAAACGTTAACTTAACATTTACGGTTAACTTGAAAGGTGTACACATTGATAAAGATACTCATGATTGTAATATTTTTTAAAACTGGTAAACATCATCTCTAATGCAGTTCTCTTTGGCTGACTAAAGTAGGGAAGAGATAGTCTTTAAGATGATAATTCAGAACAAGAATCAGTATACCTTCCATGATTGTGTTACCAGAAGATTAATAGGTGAGGAATGCTGGAAGGACTGACAAACATTTTGCTGTCAAGAGATTTACAGGTGAGGAGTGCTAGAAGAAGAGGAAAAGTGGTGGTATGGCCTTGGAAAAGTCTCTGGACTTTTCTGGATTACTACCTGTAAAAGGAGGGAAGTGAACCAGATCAATGATTTTGAACACCGTAGCTTCTTGTAGAAGTTCTGTAGAGTTTCTTCAATTCTCTGATTCTGCTCTCTTGCTCCATCTTCATCCACCTTGAGAACAAAAAAAGCTGGGCCAGGCATGGTGGCTCATGCCTGTAATCCCAGCACTTTGGGAGGCTGAGGTGGGTGGATCACCTCAGGTCAGGAGTTCAAGATCAGCCTGGCCAACATGGAGAAACTCCGTCTTTACTGAAAATACAAGAAAATTAGCTGGGTGTGGTGGCGTGCACCTGTAATCCCAGCTACTGAGGAGACTGAGACAGGAGAATCGCTTGAACCCAGGGGGCGGAGATTGCAGTGAGCCGAGATTGTGCCACTGCACTCCAACCTGGGCGACAGAGCAAGACTCTGTCTCCCCAAAATAAAAACTAATTTAAAAAAAGAACAAAACCCCACAATACTCTAAAAAACAATTTTACTTTTTCCTGAGAAAATGAATAGAATTAGAGACTTTTAGAACTGAAAATAATCTTCAAAATTATGTAATCCAGACTGGACATTTTGTAAGAAGAGAAGCCAAGGCCCAATAATAGCTGACATTTATTACTTACTGAAAGATAGCATCTGTGTTAAACCCTTTATATATGATTTCATCTCATCTTCAGAACAGCTCATGAAATTAAATACTTTCATGATCTCTATTTTAAAGATATGGAAACTGAGTCATAGAACAGTTAAGTTGGTTGTTAGTGAGAGGTTTGGACCCAGACATGCAAATACCTAAATCATGTATATCTTTTTTTTTTTCCTTTTCTTTCTTTTTTTTTTTGAGACTAGGCCTTGTCTCGATACCTAGGCTGGAGTGTCTTGGCATGAACACGGCTCACCACAGCCTCCAACTCCTAGGCACAAGTGATCCTCCCACCTCAGCCTCGGCAATGGCTGGGACCACAGGTGTGTGCCACCATGCCCAGCTAATTTTTTAAATATTGTTTTGTCGAAAAAGGGTCCCACCATATTGCCTAGGCTAGTCTCTGAGCTCCTTGGCTCACGCAGTCCTCCTGCCTCAGCCTCCTAAGTGTTGGATTACAGGCGTGAACCGCCATGCCCAGCCTTTGTCTTTCTTCATTAGTGAATTCTGTATCCAGTGAAGTTGTCAAATTAGGTTTTGTTTTGATTTTAGTCCTAAATTTTGCTTTACGTATAAGTTCTATTTCCTATTGTAGAATAGAAATGTGATACCAGTCTATAACTTTTCATAAACACTCTAACCATTGGATTGGATGCTACAAACATTTTCATATTTGCTCAAGGCAAATCATTTAATTTATCAACAAGTGCTTATTGAGGCAATATATGTTTTGTATTGCTCTCCTGTTTTTATTTTTAATTCAGATTTTTTAATGACATGTGATCATCTATGATATAGCTAATGTCCACTCCTTGATTAATATCTAGCAATGATTAGCATCATTGATTTGAAAATTAGTAGATTATGCCTTTATTGACATTTCTATTCCCCATTTAATGGCTTGTTTATTTAATTGATGGCTAATGTTTTTACTATTAAAGGCTATTAACACATCAGAATAGTTTTTATTGAACCTGGCAAAATGATAAATTATGTTTGTGTTTACTCTTTGGTGCCCAAGGCTAATTTATTGGTGGTCTTTGTATAGTTTTGGTCAGCTAAAACCTTCTACTTAGGAAGTCAAGTAAATTAGCAAACGTTTTTGGTGGTGTGGCCTTGGAAAAGTCTCTGGACTTTTCTGGATTACTACCTGTAAAAGGAGGGAAGTGAACCAGATCAATGATTTTGAACACTGTAGCTTCTTGTAGAAGTTCTGTAGAGTTTCTTCAATTCTCTGATTCACAATTCTAAAAAAAAAAGGAAAAGAAAAAACTAGAAATAATACATAATGTGAACAAATAAAATAGATACTAAATGTTTACATTTGCTACTGGGTTAGCTTATTTTTACATACGTGTCCTGCTTTCTTTGTGTATATATGGGAACTTTTTGTGGTATTTTTGTGAATGCAGCTTGCCTAAGGAATAAGAAGTGACAGCATCCTCTGCAGAGAAATCCTAGGAAAAAAGGAGTATGCTTACTCACCAGCTTCCAGGGAAATGGTTGTGCTATGGACTGCATATGCTGCTACTTTTGGTATTTGGTCGTAACAGAGGTTCTAAAAATGAAGGGGGTTGTCCTTATTATGAATAGATTCTTACTTTTCCAATGTCCCGTGATAGTACCATTAACCACACTTTTTTGAAACTACTTTTTTGAAATTGAGTTTATTTTCAAGTCACAGATAAAAATAGTTCTTGTTATTATAGGCATTCCTCATTGGATGAAATACCAATTTAACTAGTTTGATTGCTTGCCTTCCTTCACCGGCTTGACTAACCAGTATTTGGCTATTTCAAAAAAAATTGGATCTATTCCCGAGAGAGTATTTACCACAGTTAGCTATATTCAGAAAAAATAATGCTAAAAGCCTGTGAGGCCTTTTCCAAAGAGAAAGTTCTCAGTATTGTATTGAGAAATGACTTCGTCATCTGAAAAAGGCAGCAACCCCTATGTTGACCACTTTGAAAGCAATAGTTTTCATCTTGGTGAATTCTGGAGTTTTTAAGAGTTGAGTGACAATACATTATAGCGCCTTTCACGTGTTGTGATTAGGGGCTGAACCGGAATGGTGTCTTTAATGGGTAGAACAATTAAATTTTGGAATTCAGAATCTAAGACTTTATACATCAGTTATTTTTAATGTGCAATTGTTTGTTTTAAACAAGATTCATGGCCTTTTTTAAACTACTAAGGTCTGTGAATGTATGATAATATGTTTGATTTCTTTAAAGTATATTTAAATTTCATGCATATTACATTTCGTACAAAAACAAAGCTCAGTCTTCACTTCTGTGCTTCCAGTTAGGAATAGGAGATTCAAAGTACAAAGTCTTTCAAAAATCAAAAAAAAAAACCATTATTTGCTTTCATGCTCAGATATCAGTATAAACACCCTATTTATTCAAATACTTGTTTATGTATTAATATTAGTCATTAATACTGATTAATATTTAAGTTTTTCAGGAGCTGGGCATCAGAATTGTAAACTTAAAAGTATTTGTCTCACCTCAGTTGAGGCAGAATGAATAGAATTAAATATTCAAGATTTTAAAAATATATTTATTAAAAAAGAAAGTTGATAGTATCTTTTCAGTTAAAAATAACCTCCTTGTGTATTTTTTGTAAAATTCATCTCCAGCCCCCATTTCCAGGAATATCTCAATTAGCAATAACAGGATGTCTACTTCTAAATGCCTACAGTGTACTTTAAACTCTAATGAGGTACCTTGTTGGAAGGAGACTGCTTGAAGATTTTATTAATCTCTGCAGTGTGAAAATGAAAACACTCTGAAACGAGACAACTAGTTCTACATTCTGAGAAAACAATAGATCATCATCATGACCCAAGACAGAGTATGTAAAAATTGAATAAAGGTACATTTGAAACAATATATTGAATTATTTATGTATGTCTTAAGCTCACATAGAATAGAATTCTATGTGTATTAGACTTATCTGTTTAAGATAATTGATTTTTTATGATTTAGTCAGCCATAATTTGATGAGATGACAATGTCTCAGAACCTGATTCACATGGTACCAGAATATATGTCCACCACAAAAATACACCTGCTTCTATCATGGGGGAAAATGTTTGGGGTGGCAAGCTGAAGTACACAGTGAATGTACTAGAGTTCTGTGAGTGAGAAAATACATACCAGCTATACACTAGTGGGTGCCTATGAAAGGATGGAAAGAAAGAAAATGAAGCAGAGAGAAGACAGGGGTGATAGTGGTGTTTAGCTGTCTCGAAATTTTATTTTTTTAAATAAAGCAGGATATCTAATGTAAATAACAGTCTATGACATTATTTCATATGCTGTTTAACACGCAACCCCTACTTCTTATAAATGTAAGAGCACAAACCCATTTATATATTTCTGTGATGTTAACTAGTATTGTATTTTATTTCTTTTTAAAATGATACTTAGTAATCACTGAATTTTAGTTGTACTTAGTCATGATTAGTGTAAAAATGTTTTTATATAAAATAAGAATTAATATGTAATATTTAACTGCAGTCTATTTTTAGGAATTTACTAATTTCTTAAGGAAAATTAATTCATAAATTTAAAAAGGGAATTTACTCAGCATTTGTTGAAAACCTACTATTTGCTACCTAGTAAGCGCTTTATCATCCTATTCGTGATCATATAATTTTGAGTCCATTTAGACTAATTTATTTCCACTTACATAGTCAGTTCATAATCAAGAACTACTGACTCTAAAAACCAGATGTTTTTGGATCTGTTTATTATGGTGCAATCTCAGTCATAATTTATAATGTCTTCATTCACTTTCCTGCCTTAAACTTTTCTCTTTAATCCAAAAAGGCAAATTATCTTGCTTGGGCATCATCTGATCTTCTCTCTTCCCTGCTCAGAAAGTCAGTGTCATATCAAGAATATACTTGAGTCTGATTAAAGTACAGGTAGGCTTATGGACAAGTGACAGGAGAAGGCTTTTCAGGTAGAGAGGCACATGAGCAAGTTTGAAAAGGTGGGATATGAAAAGTATATTTGAGAAAATGTCAAATGACCTACTTCGAGCATGAAGTTCACGAAAGAGAATTTTGGAAGATAAGGCTAGAAAAGTGAGTTGGAACCAGAACATGGAGGACCATGAATTTCTGATAAAAAGGATTAAATGTGCCTTTGGGATCCCTGGGAATTTAGCATAGAAAAGAGTCACACAGTACAGTGTGTTTCGGGGGCGATCTCTGTGGTAGATGCTGTTAGATGAATTGAAAAAGCATGGTGGTATTAATAGAAGTAGAGAAACCTGTTTGGACTTTTCCTACTATTACTTTCAATTCATGACTTCTTAAATTTATTAACAGTTTATCAAAGTAAACTTCACAAAGGCAGGGGGGACTTCTGTTTACTCTGGTATCTTCAGAGCCTAGAACAGTGCCTGGCACCGGTTGATGCTCAGCGGGTACTTGCTGAATTGAGTGAATGAGACCCAGGAAGACCAAGTGACTGTTCTGAATTTACACAGCTAAGATAGGGACAGATCCAGGACTAAAAATTGTGCTCCCAGTTTGCTGTTTTCTTGACATGTTGGCTGTCATACAGGTCATTACCATTAGCGCAGCTTTTTCTCGGTCAACTCTTATCCTAAATTCTTCTGAATTCTTCTTGCAAGTGATTGCAAACTGCCTCATATCTTATATCTTACATACTCATGACAGCCTCCTCTGAGCTTTTTTTTTTTTTTCTTTCAGATTGAGACAGGGTCTCTGTCATCCAGGCTGGAGTACAGTGGTGCAATCATAGCTTACTGTAACCTTTAACTCCTAGGCTGTAGTGATCCTCCTGCCTCAGCCTCCAGTCTGGCGCACACACTACCACACCTGGCTAATTTTTAAATTTTCAGTAGAGTCTGAGTCTCACTATATTGCCCAGGCTGGTCTCGAACTCGTGGGCTCAAGCAGTCCTCCCACCTCAACCTCCCAAAGTGCTGGGATTACAGGCATGAGCCACTGCTTTCGGCCTAGGCTCTTAATAAGTTGCTTTTATCTACAGACTTAATGGGTTGAATTGTTTATTGTGACTTTTTTCAGATGGTAAATCCAAGGTCAGAGACTGTCTTCTACTTGTTTTATTTTTCAGCAGCCCTCGTCTCTGAACAGCTGCACTTGGGACGCCTTTGAGTGCAGAAGCTGGTTGACTGATTGCCCAGCCTCCAAGTCTGTCTTTTAGTTCAAGTTCTTTAAAACTGTTTTTATCAGACTGGTAAAGGACCACTTAAAATTTAGTTGATATGGCCGGGCGTGGTGGCTCACGCCTGTAATCCTTTAGGAGGCCGAGGCGGGTGGATCACCTGAGGTCAGGAGTTGGAGACCAGGCTAGCCAACATGATGAAACCCTGACTCGACTAAAAATACAAAAATTAGCAGGGCATGGTGGTGGGTACCTGTGATCCCAGCCACTCGGGAGGCTGAGGCAGGAGAATCCCTAGAACCCGAGAAGCGGAGACCGCACCACCGCACTCCAGCCTGGGCGAAAGGATGAGACTCTGTCTCAAAAAAAAAAAAAGAAAAATTACTTGATATTTTTGTAATACTGATCACTCTGCATACGCAGGGCATTGCTTCCAGGACTCCCCTCCTCATACACCAAAATCCGTGCATGCTAAAGGCCTGCAGTCATGCTCCACAACCCGTATCTTGTCAGCCCTCCCTGTGTGCAGGTTCTGCACCCCATAATTTTGATTGCGTTTGGTTGAAACAATCCTTGTGTATGTGGTCCCAGCTGCTTCAAGCCTGTGTTGTTCAAGGGTCAACTGTAGTTGAAACAAATAGAAAAATGAAAATTTTAATTTTTTTTAAGCTCTCGAAGTAATAGTCTTATGAGCTGAAATTATTTAGCATTTTGCAATTTGAAAGAAAAAGAAGAAAAATTCAGTGTTATTCTGTTTGATTTGGTGAGATAACTTTTAAATAAGATACCACGTAAAGAGAACTATTGTGTGAAACCATTACAAAAACTATGAGGTGGCCACTATCATTTAGTGTGTGGATTTTACCTAGTAAGATCATCAGTCAGTGTGTTGCTTTATTTTAGTAGAAAAGTGCAATTGGTGGAATACTTTAGACCATGTAGTATCACTTTTTTTTTTTTTTTTTTTGAGATGGAGTCTCACTCTGTTGCCCAGGCTGGAATGCAGTGGTGCGATTTCAACTCACTGCAAACTCCGCCTCCCAGGTTCAAGCGATTCACCTGCCTCAGCCTCCCGAGTAGCTGGGATTACAGGCGACTGCCACTGCGCCTGGCTTTTTTTTTTTTTTTTGTATTTTTAGTAGAGATGGAGTTTCACCATGTTGGCCAGGCTGGTCTCAAATTCCTGACCTTGTGATCTACCCGCCTTGGCCTCCCAAAGTGCTGGGATTACAGACGTGAGCCATCGCCCCCGGCCATAGTATCACTTTTGTGTGTATTTTGTTATAATTTCTTTCCCTGAAAAAAAAAATTATTCATTAAATGTAACAGAGGCTCTTATTAAGATTAATACAATACTAAGGAATAAATGTTCTTCAATAGACCAAGAAATCGCCACACTTTTATAAACATACATAATTGTTAATGAATCATTAACCTTCTTTAAATTTAGAGATGTTTCCCTCACAGTTGAAAGGAGAAAAGCTAAAAATGCTGTATTAATGATATAGTGACTTTCTCTACAATATGAACTATTCAACTGTGAGTCAAAGAAGTCTTGATATTATTATAACTTATCAGATTTAAATTAAAAAAATTATACAATACTTTTTTTTGGAGACAGAATCTCACTCTGTCGCCCAGGCTAGAATGCAGTGGCGCGATCTCGACTCACTGCAACCTCCGCCTCCTGGGTTCAAGTGATTCTCCTTTCTCAGCCTCCCGAGTAGCTGGGATTACAGACGCCACGCCCAGCTAATTTTTCTGTTTTTTTGTAGAGACAGGGTTTCACCATGTTGGCCAGGTTGGTCTCAAACTCCTGACCTCAGGTGATCCGCCAGCCTCGGTCTCCCAAAGTGCTGGGATTACAGGCGTGAGCCACCACGCCCAGCCTGTACAATACTTTTAATCTCAAAATGTATTAAAAACACTATAGTATGAACTAGGTTTATATTAAATATGACAGTAATATGTAGTTCTAGGAGGTATCGATTGAGTATTTTAAAGATTATGAAATTACAAAATCAAAATGTTTAGGCTTTTCATGCTATAGAAAGAGATGATATCAGAGAAATATGTTTATGTTTTCTGTGAGATAGGTCCTGTGAGAGAACCATAGTTCTGTATTGTACTGGTTTTTACTTATACCCTATTACCTTATAAACAGTGTTGTTTTGTACATAAGAAATAAGACACATATACCTTTTTTTTGCTTATTCAATTAGAAGCTTTTTAAATATGTCCCTTGCCCCCTCATGATCAGTATTCCCTTCCTGTGTTCATTTTTTTGATGTTTACTCCCTGAATTAACCAGGTTTAGTCTTTAAGGTCCTTTGGCATATTCTAGAAACAACTTCTGTGATAATGTCATTGAGGTACTTTTTGCAGAGTGGGGCAAGGGAAGGGTGTATTGATTAATAACTCTTAGGAGAGTTGCATAAAATATTTTCTCAACCTATTGGAGTTAGTTTCTAGTAATGTCTTTCTTAAGGAAAGAGTTTGAGCACAGTAAAAGAAATGCACTGGTTTTATATAAATTACTAAGATAAAACATTAAAATGGTCCGAATGCTTGTGTCCTCCAAAAATTTGTATGTTGAAACCTCATCCTCATTGGGAGGGTATGAGGAGCTTGGAAACTTGGGAGGTGATTAGGTCCTTAGGACCTCAGGAAGGGGACTGGTCCATTATGATAAAGGAGGCTCCTTTGCCCCGGCTGCCGTGTGGAAACTCAGGGAGCACACAGCTGTGTCTGAATGAGGAAACGTGCCTTAGTAGACACTGAATCTCCTGGCACCTTGAACGTGGATTTCCAGCCGGTAGAACTATGAGATAAACATTTCTGTTGTTTGTAACCCACCCCGTTTATGGTATTTTTTTTAATAGCAGCCCGATCTAAGATATGGGGCAAATAAATAAATATTTTTTGCCAAAGTCTGAGGGAATTAGAAATCACTCCCCCCAGCCATTTATAACAGGAGTACACTGCTAGAGTCTTCAATTCAGTAAGTATTTGCTGAGTACCTACTATGTTCCTGACATCAGTGCTTTATTAGTAATATAAGATACTGGAAATTTACTACTAACTATATACAGTGTAGTAGGAAAGTAAATAAAGCAACAGTTTTTATAACAATGTAACTCATAATTTAATAAATATTGACCAGTTGTATATAAAATAAAATGTCTTTAAAGTTTTTTTAGTTTAAAATTTTTTATTGAGAATGTTTTCTTCTATTTTTTTATTATAAGAGGCCAAAGTGCACCCAAGTCTCGTTTCTCTAGTAAGCTTGACTAAACATAGATAAACCTGAACTATTATTGAAGGCTGAAACCAAAGTACATTATGGTTTATTAGGCTGTTAGGCTGATGGATTAGTTTAAACTTCAGTGTAAATCACCAAAGAATACATGAAGACAAAACAAAAGTACTGTATGGGTGCAAGAAAGATGTAATTCTTCATTCACTTGGTTTTTATGCATTTAAGGGTATAATCGTTCCCTAGGGCTGCTATAATGAATTGCTCAGTCTGAGTGGCTTAAAACAACAGAATTGTAGTCTCTCACAGTTTTAGAGACTAAACATCCAAAATCAAGGTGTCGACACAGCCATGCTTCCTCTGACAACTCTAGGGAAGAATCCTCCCCTGCTTCTTCCAACGTCTGGTTGCCCAGACATTCTTTGGCTTGTACCTGCGTCATTTTACCTCCGTTTCCCTGTGGACTTCTTTCTTCTGTATCTCTGTGAGGCTCAGGTGATCCTCTCACCTCAGCCTTCCAGATAGCTGGGACTACAGGTACATGCCACCACGCCTGGCTAATTTTTTAAATATTTTTTGTGGAGGCGGGGTCTCCCCGTATTGCTGAGACTGGTCTCAAACTCCTGGGCTCAAGCGATCCTCCTGCCTTGGCCTCCAAAAGTGCTGGGATTACAGGTGCTGGGATTACAGCCAGTTTCCAGCCTCTGTGTGTCCATTTATCTTATAAGAATCCTGTCTTTGGATTTAGAGCTGCTCTAATCCAGAATGACCTCATCTTAACCAAGTATACGCCAAGGACCATTATTTCCAAATAAGGTCACATTCTGAGCTTCTTGATGACCATGAATTTTGGGGGCACACTTTCCAACTTACTACAGAGGAAAAGGATCTAAGAAGGTAAAAAATGTTTTTCTTTGCTGTCTTCAGTTTTTGGGTTTTTTTCCTTTCCCATTCTTTAGTGGGTTTAGAAAGTTAGAATTGAGCATTCTTGCCTTCACACTCCTATTCTTTAAAGATATTTTATCTGCCAAAACTGACTTATGTTTCTTTTCTCCCAAGAGTCTCACATTATGGGAAGTGCTAGTAAGACAGCCATAGAATTTTGAATGTTTGCTGTTCAATCATAGGGGAAATTAAAATTTAGCTTTTATGCTTTTTTTATTTCAGAATTTTTAAAACTAGAAACAAAAATTATGGAGACTGCCATACTCTAGTTGTGACACTCAAAATATTTTTATAAACCTTCTGGTGGTAAATTAAGCATCTTAGAGTATCCTAGTCATTAGTTATAATAAACTTTATGTGAGTATGGTCTGTTGCCTCAATTTCCCTTTAAGGTTTAAACTTACAAATTGTTTTTAATGTAAAAGAGAAATGATGTAAGTGAACTTTATGATGATCAACAAAGCTTATTTGTAATTTATTTTAAAAATTATCTTTGGCTTTCAGTTTTAAGTGGCAAAACTGATACCATTAATACCAAAACTGATATCCATAAATATCTATAAAGTATCTTTTAATAAACACATGACATAGTTATCTGTAAGAATGAACAGATATCTAGGCCAGGAATTTCAGGAGGTTTGTCATCATCTTTCAAGACAATAAATGATATACTGGGGTCTAAAGTGTTATGTTCCCAAGGAGTGATGCATGAGATCCTTTTCTGAGAGCAGCTGTTGGTTAATTAGATATAGGAAAGCCCTTTCAGAGACGTGGACTAAGAAGGCCATAGAGAAGAGACGAGCCTCAGGCACACACTGTGTCTGGCCTAGAATTCTGCCTTGGGTCACTCCTGCCAGTAGGAGAGTCTATATGTGAACTATAATGACATGTAATATAGTTTTAAACCCATCTTTATGGACACGCACCCTGTAAAGATCCAATCTAGTAATTAGAGTGTTAGAGTGGTTTATGCCTTTTTAGGGGAGCAGGATAGAGGTGGAGAATGGAAAGTGGTTCTAAATCAGGGACTTCACCAATCAGATATTTTGTATTGTTTATAGATGGGTGTCATCTACTGAGATTCCTCATTCAGGCATAAGAGAATGTCCTCCTTTCCTCAGGTTGCACAGGAAGAGGAGAAAGAAGGGGTGATGATCTTACCTATGAAACTTAAATTCATAATAATATGAATAGGCATTACATTTATGAAAACCTTTTGCCAGTTTAAAAATGTTTTAAGCCGAGCACGGTGGCTCATGCCTGTAATCCCAGCACTTAGGGAGTCTGAGGCGGGAGGATTGCTTGAGCCCAGGAGTTTGAGACCAACCTGGGTAATGTAGGGAGACTCTGTCTCTACAAAAAAAATACAAACTATTAACAAGGCATTACATACTTAGTTTCTCACACTTCTTTCAAAAAGAGAAGTTACTTTGTTAACTTGTTTTCATACAAAATTAGGATGCTCCGTATATTTGACAGTGGTCAGATTTCTGCTGTGGGTGGGGCTGTGTGGTTTAAGCACAGGGTAAGGTGTATATGCTGTGCTGGATGCCAGAAGACATGAGTCCTGATCTGTGCTCAGCTGCCAACTACATGACTTGGGCTGGATAACAAAACTCTAACAGATACCTCAAAGACCTTCAAAAGCAATGGTTTGGATTTTTTTTAGTTCTGAAATTCTTCCATTATTCTTTTATTTAAACTGACACATAGCATCTGCATTTCAGATGTCTGTTAGTATTGACCAGAATTGTATTCTTTGTCTACTACTACATGGAAATTTTCCTGATGATGAAAATAAAACATTCCTTTGTTATGATGTACTTTTTTAGTTTTGTTGATTTGTTTAGCAGAATAGCAGCTTGGCATCATACTACTTTTAGGAGAGTTTCCTTCAATACCATGTTAGGCTCTGTACCCGTAAGTTCTTTCATTATTTTTCAGGAGTCTTTTTTTTTTTTTTTTTTGAGACGGAGTCTTGCTCTGCCCAGGCTGGAGTGCAGTGGCCGGATATCAGCTCACTGCAACCTCCGCCTCCCGGGTTCACGCCATTCTCCCGCCTCAGCCTCCTGAGTAGCTGGGACCACAGGCGCCCGCCACCTCGCCCGGCTAATTTTTTGTATTTTTAGTAGAGACAGGGTTTCGCCATGTTAGCCAGGATGGTCTCGATCTCCTGACCTCGTGATCTGCCCGTCTCGGCCTCCCAAAGTGCTGGGATTACAGGCTTGAGCCACCGCGCCCGGCCTCAGGAGTCTTTAAGTAAATTGAAAATAAAAAAATCCTGTGTGCTCGTGTGTGTGTGTGTGTGTGTATGTGCATGTTGATTAGGCTATTAATATCGTATCTTCTTAGTTTCCAGTACTAATAATCACTAATTTATATTTTGAACTATTGGCCAGTTACTCTGAGTTAAAGAAAAAACTAATCTCAATGTGGATGTCAAAATAAGTGATTTAAAACAAAGATCAGTAAATCAATGATGATGAGATGAATTTAGGATCTTTTTTATTTAGCCAGAAGGGTCATCAACTGATTTTTAAAAGTTATGTTTGTTTGTGCATCTCCAGTGGAAACATTTGTGATTAGTTTATTTTTATTCTTAAGTATTCTTGATAAACATCTGAATGTCTGCCTGAATGAATTTGAATAACTAAAGGAAACAAGCTGAGATTTCATGTCTGTTTTTAGTGTTAACCTCTGCTATCATATGCCCTAATTTCATAATTTTATTGTAATAAAATTAAAGCATTAATTGCTACATTTTTAGTTCACCTAATTCATATTTCATATATTAAAGTTCAAAAGAATTATCTATAACTCTAGATAGGGAAGGACTTAACCAAGATATGAGGAAATAAAGACCCAAAGAAGTGAAGAGATTTAGGCCAAGCACGGTGGCTCGTGCTTGCAATCCCAACACTTAGGGAGGCTGAGGTTGGCGGATCACCTGAGGCCAGGAGTTCAAGACCAGCCTGGCCAACATGGCGAAACCCTGTCTCAACTAAAAATGCAAAAAATTAGCTGGGCATGGTGGTGTTCGCATGTAGTCCCAGCTACTCAGGAGTCTGAGGCAGGAGAATTGCTTGAACCTGGGAAGTGGAGGTTGCAGTAAGCTGAGATTGTGCCACTGCACTCCGGGCTGGGCAACAGAGCAAGATTCTGTCTCAAAAATAAAAAAATAAGTCAAGGAATTTGACTATGGGTATAGGTTGATAATGGTAGAAAGAGAACTAGACCAGTCTGGGCAACACAGTGAAACCTCATCTAAAATACAAAAACAACCAGGCATGGAGATATGCACCTGTCGTCCCAGCTACTCCGGAGGCTGAGGCAGGAGAATAGCTTGAACCAGGAGGCGGAGGTTGCAGTGAGCCGAGATCGCGCCACTGCACTCCAGCCTGGGCAACAGAGCCAGATTCCATCTCAAAAAAAAGAGCGCTAGAAGCCAGCTTTCTGGATTCTTACCCAGTATTCTCTCCATTATACCAATAGTTTGTTAAAATAATGGCATCTGCTTTAGAGAAATTCAAGTAGCTTTCTAGTCTGTGTGCTATCTATGTGAAATCCTGTTTTATAACGTAAATGTAAAGAATGATTTTAATAATATTTTTTGTTCTGTTGTCTCAGATATCCCAGGACATCTGGAAGAGTTCCTATCAATTTTAATTTTTTAATTACAAAATATCCAGCGGGGACAGGCCCATTTTAGAAATGAGTAATAGAATCACAGAGTTAGAAAGAATCCCAAGTGACCATGAGTGCTAACTTGTCCCTTGGGTAAGGTCATCATTAAAAAAGTATGAAACCATTTTATATGCTGTAGGAACTGGCTTCATGCTGGGCCCCTAAAGTCGTTTATCGGATTGTACTGTCCTAACCAAGTCATTTATAACTAGTGAAAATAATATGTAAGTGTTCTGTTGTAACTTTGATGATCAAAACCTACTATAGTAAACAGAGAAAGGCAACCCCTAATTTATGTAAATCAGTATTTTAAAAATTTGTTTATAATTCAGAAAGTATTTTCTCACAATACCTTAGTTTCCCAGGGTAGTCCATATATTCTTTTTAACCCACAGTTTAACATATGAATGACAAGAAGGACCGTCCCAAAATTCTTGTTCTCAATTCTAGCTCTGAATGCCGAGAACACAGCTCCTCTGGTTAAACATCTGGACTTCAACCTGACCGCTTTCACTAGACCATAGAATAGGTTGTATGTAGATAATAATTTCACAATGAGGAAAGGAAAGGGAAAAACATACATTAATGGCTGCTAAGCAGAGAGAAAAGGGTCAGATCCTTGGTTACTCTTTGCCAAAAATAAAAATAAAACACATTGTGAGGACCACCATGCCTTTGAGCCCCTGTAGATACCGGGCTAGGATTTGCCATAGGAGATTTGTGTCAGTTAGGGTGCATCCGTTATGTAGAAAGCTCTAAAACTTCACCATGGGAATGTGGGAATGGGTCTGTTCTGAGACCTTCTCAATGTTTTAAGTCATTAGAGAACTAGCCTCAAACCAAAACTCTCTGTGGTTCCCAGGTAAATTGCAGCACATTTAGTTGCATAGCTCTGAAACTTTTCCATTTGAATAAAACAATTACCGGGTGTTCAGGAAATTAGATTTGGTGCAATATTTTAAGTGATTTAAATGAAGATCAGTATTATTTGTTAGTAGAGAAATCTTCTAGTAACAGAATTTACCACATCTGTCAATGTGAATACAATTATATTTGCCTCGAATTTTATTTGCATTTGTTTTTCTGCCTATTTTCTTGTGGAAATTTTAATGAGCAGTGAAATGACCAAAAGCTGGACAGCCATGGGGAGGAAAATAAAGATAATCTAAAACATGTTTAATTATCCTCAGCATAATAAACACTTCACTGTAATAGGGATAATGCAAGAACATTCCGATTATCTAAAAACATTTAAAAATGATCTTCCAGTGTTAGGAGCATAAGTATGCCACTATGAATTGTGTCTATATGATGAACTTTCTCACACAGTCATGTTTTGCCTAAAGACATGGATACAATCTAAGAAAATCTCATTGTTAGGTGATGTCATTGTAGCGCTACGATCAGAGTGTACTTACACAAACCAAAATGGTATAGCCTACTACATACTTAGGCTGTATGGTATAACCTGTTGCTTCTAGGCTGCAAACCTGTACAGCAGATTACTGAATACCGTAGGCAGTTGTAGCACAATGGTATGTATTGCTGTATCTAAGCAGAAAAGATACAGTAAAAATATAGTATTACAATCTTATGAAACTATCATCATCATATATGTGGTTCATCATTGAAATGTTACATGGCACATGCCTGTGTGTGTGTGTGCGTAAGTATATGTTTGTAAGTGTAACGTGTGTTATTACTTATATTATTATAAAATAAATATACCATGAAATAGTGTACTTAAAGAAATAATCCTAGGTGAATAGATGATTTAAGCACTATTCCTCAGGGTATCACAGTACATCATATGTCTTATTCACCTGTTTTCCTAAAAATTGTATTCAGAAGTCAACTTTTATTTTAAAAACTCATTAAATCATTCTTATAAGCAAAGATAATTAAGATGTCATTTTATTTTAGTGAGTTATGTTTCTCTGGACTCTCCCTCTGTCACTATTTCCAATTAGAATTTCTCTAAAAGTTGCAAGAGTAGTTCATTTTAATTATTAAAGATACCCAGGGGGAAATTTATTGAGTGGACTCTTGAATTTCAAGGGATTTTTGTCTTGCGAGTAAATTATAGATCAGAGGCTATAAATTAGTTCCCCATTCTTTTTAGACCTTGAACTTTTTATTATTCTGCCTAAATGTAACTGTAACTTCTATTTTCTCATCTTAAAGTTTGCAAATCTATGTTCTTTATATTTCTGTCTTTATTAGCGAGAGGTCTCTGTCTTACGTATTTTTCAAAGTTTACCTTCTCAGTTTACTAATTTGTAATTTCTACTCTAATCTTTATTAATCCCCTTTGCTTCTTTTTCGTAGACATAATTATGGCTATTAATATGCTGCTAAATGCAACTTTGTCCCCATTCCATGTGTAGGTGTTCTTTTTAAAATTATTCTATGTACATTTTGTGACCGAATATTTTATTTTCTAGACATTTTGATTTTCACTATTTAAAACTTTCTAGGTTTAATTCATTGATAAAAGAAAACGTGGCTTGGATATGTAAGCTTTTTAAAGATTTATTGGGGTTTTCTTTGCCTCTTGCATAGCGATCTTCAAACTTTTTGCTTACATACTCACTAAAATAATTTGATAAACTCAATACCCTCCCACACATTTAAAAGTTGAAGTCAAATACTCTTCATCACAAGTAAAAATAATTGCAAAAGATTAATTTCCAGTGTATGACAGATATTGATATTTTAAATAAATTGTTATATCACAATTTTTTTTTAAAGAGAAAGAGTCTTGTTCTGTTGCTAGGCTGGAGTGCAATGGCATGATCATAGCTCATTACAGCTTTGACCTCCTGGGATCAAACTATGCTCTCACCTCAGCCTCCCACGTAGCTAGGAATAAAGGTGCATGCCATCATGCCCGGTTAATTATATCATTTTGTTATTGTTGTGGAGACAGAGTCTTGCTATGTTGTTCAGGCTGGTCTGGAACTGCTGGCCTCTAGTATATCATGATTATTCAGTGTCCATTAATAATTTAAGTAAATACTATATGCTCTGCCCATCGGATGCTCACCATCAGGTATTTATTAATAATTTACAAAACTCCTCAACACTAGCATATTTTACAGTATTTCTTCTCTTTGAAATTTGTATTTTCATTCCACATTTCATGGAATATTTTATTTTAATATACCTTTATTCTTGAAATTCCTTTATTCAACTTACTGTACTCTCCTGCAACAAACACAGCCATATATATATTTGAAAAATGTCTATGGCTACAAGGTCCTAAGAGAGAAACAAATGATCTTCTTTGAATTTTAGAAACAAGTGATCTTCTTTGAGTTTCAAATACTATGAGTTTCAGTAAACTGTGAGATTACTGTTATAATCTGTACACACTTGATCCGAAACCAAACATGTACACCCTAATAAAAAATTATTGTCTGTAAAAATTGGCTGGGTGCAGTGGTTCACGCCTGTAATCCCAGCACTTTGGGAGGCCGAGGCGGGTGGATCCCGAGGTCAGGAGATCGAGACCATCATGGCTAACACAGTGAAACCCCGTCTCTACTAAAAATACAAAAAATTAGCTGGGCGTGGTGGCGGGTGCCTGTAGTCCCAGCTACTTGGGAGGCTGAGGCAGGAGAATGGCATGAACCCGGAAGGTGGAGCTTTCAGTGAGCCGAGATCACACCACTGCACTCCAGCCTGGGCGACAGAGCAAGACTCCCTCTCAAAAAAAAAAAAAAAAATCCCATTTGTGGCCAGGCACTATGGCTCAGCAATTTTGGAGGCCGAGGTGGGAGGATTGCTTAAGGCCAGGGGTTTGGGCAACATATGAGACCCTGTCTCTACAAAAAATAAGAATATTAGCCAGGCGTGTTCGCACTGCCTGTAGTCCCAGCTGCTCTGGAGGCTGAGGCTGGAGGATAACTTGAACTCAGGAGTTCAAGGTTGCAGTGAGCTATGATTGTGCCACTGCACTCCAGCCTGGGCCATAAAGTGAGACCCTGTCTCCAAAAATAATTTTAAATATAAATAAATAAAATTGTATTGGAAATGTATCTCATAATGAAATGAGGTGGTAATTGTAATTGTTCATGGCTCTTTAATTTGCTGCTCTAGAATGGGCATTGCCTCATGGTAAGTTTCTAGATAGTCGTCTTTTTTTAAAGAGTGAAGATGAGAAAAGAAGCTCTTCTGTAGATACCAGATCAGCCAAATCAATATAAGGGCCTGAAATGAATTCCTTTGCAACTCTTCAGGCTTACATACCCCTTAGAAAGTTTTTTTTACTCACAGGATTAAAGATACCATGGCTTGAAGACCACTGGTCTAATAGATGGTACATTTTTATGAATGATCATATTATGATTATTAATGCACTTTAAAATATTCTTATTTGTAGGCATCAGCATTTGCTCTGTATGCATTAAACCATATTTAAATTTATGATTTAGATGAGTGAGTATAATTCAGCTGGGGCACTATTTAGCATTGTGGATGGGATAACTCCTTTTTTTGAGAAACTGTCTCTTACATTTTGGGGACATCACTTAGTCTAAGTATCCTTAGAGGCTAACAGACATTGTGGCAACTCAAAAACTTCACACCCCATTTCCAAACATTCTCAGGCAATGAGAACTGTCCCAGATTGAAAATTACCGTTATAAATCCCAAACATCCTTTTCAAGCCTGTTTGCTTCTTTAGGGGCTTAAAAAACCTGTTAAACTGTTAAAGTTTTCCACTATTGTTTTGTTTCTATTCTTTGTGTGTGTATTTCTTACTGTTTTGCTTTATTGATACATAGAGTTCATGCCTATTATATTTTCATTGTAGGCTCTAACCTTAATATATATTCTTTTTTATCTAAGTGAATGCTTTTTTCTATCATAATTCTATTTTATTTGATATTAATATTGTATCCCCTGCTTGCTTTTTAATGGAACTTACCTGGTTTATGTGTGCCTCTAGCTTTACATTGAACCTTCCCATTATCGCTGCTTCCTAATGCTGTTGTCCTCTTGTGCATAATGGTTGCAAGTCACATTGTCCCATCTCCCTGAGACCTATTCCCATCTATACACTTCAGCTCTTGAAAAGAGTTGATGTTAATCATGCTTCATTAAAATTTCTCCCATATAAGTCCTCTGAACTGCAAGGGCTTCTAAAGATGGGCAGTGTGCATTTATTGGAGGTACCTTCCTTCCACTAACCACAGCTACAGTGGATCTAGCAGACATTCCTCACTATTTCTGGAATAGGAGGGCTCCTTTAGTGGTAGGTTATCCCCTGGTTTGACATCTTTAAGTCGTTTCATTTCATATTAGAAGGGAAGACTGTTAGATGCCTATCCCTAAGTTGCCATCTTATTTTAAAGTGGGTTATTTTTTTAAATTATTCTTTTTAAAATATATCAGTGATTATCAAATTATGTAAACACAAAACTCTGGTCATGGAATGGAGAATGGGTGTGTCTACTATTGGTGTATATTCCTTATTTAAAACGGATCAATATTTTTTTTCTGGGTCAGTTTCGTGAAAGTGTAAATATTCAACAGAATGACTTGATGGAAGCTGTAGTGAACAAATCATATCATTGATGATAGCGGATGTGTTTTTATTTGCCTAATGTCAGACTGAAATGCCATCATACTAGAGGACATTTAGAAAGCATTCTGTAGCTCTTAAAAGATTGATACTTTGGTAGCTCGCGTTATTAGAAACCGAAACATCTATCTACATACATATACATACTTCTTTATTCAGTTCATAAATTTAACTTGTGAAAATGACAAGTAGTAGCAAGCTCACACTCGGGATTTAATCTTCACTGACTAATTCATCAGCCATTTTACCTTTCTGTAGTCACAGATGGTTTTAATGTCTGTCTCTATTGAACAATCACTCAGATGTGTCCATCTTCGTCTTTATTGGATAAATAATAATTCAGTATCCCTCAAGTGACTACGATAATTGGATTCCAGAAGAAGATTCGAGCCTTGTAGGTACTATCGTATTCAAAATCTGATCTCTGTGTTCCAGACTCTCTCGTACATTTGAATATTTTCCAGCTTAAGTGGAATATATGGGATGGTAGTATTTTGTGTAAATTACTTAGAATAGATTTTGTAGAGAAGCCCTAAGTGTAACCTCTTTGCTTTTTAAAAATGGCATTTGCCATTCCAAAGTAAGTCCCTGGTGGTATTACTTGACTCATTCCAAAATGACCTACACTTGATTAAGTGAAGTCTCATCTAATAGCTGAAACTCCCCAGAGATTTTTAGTGGGTGTTTAAAATGGATGTCTATATTTAAACCCATTTTAGTCTGTAGCCAACCTTTATTTCCTCTATATCCAGAGGTAGAAAACAGATGCATTTCTTTTTTCATCTCTTGTCCGTAAAAACAGATAGATGTTGTGGCAGTGGTTATGTGTATGACTTTAACTGGGGTTGGAGAGAAGAAAAACCTGATAGCATCTGAAAGTGAAGTATTTAAGACGGGCTTGATGATTTCTTTGATGCTGAAGGAATGTATATTTTTATTGTCGATTTTTTGGAGAACTAGAAAATGTTTATTTTTAAAGAGTGGTATTAAGAGCATAAAATTTCAGCAGCCCATTCTATTGTTTCATGATTTATGTAAATTATATACAGAAACATACGTGTGTGTATGTATATGTTATATTTGGACACACATACATTTTATTTCTCAAGTTTTTATTGCTCTAATACTCTGAAGTTACTCATGCTTTCCTTAAGAGCTTCTATATCAACTGCAGAAGTGAACTTTTAGGTCTGACAGTGAGCTTCCACGGATAAAGTACATGGTCTTGAAGATCAGCTGCTGTAAATGTTATAAGAACTTGTTATCGATGGGAGAAGCTGAACAATACCAGCTCTCCTGTTGTCTCACAGGAGGTCATTGCTGACATTGGTTTTGACACATCCTTGAATCTTCAAAAAGGTTATTAATGTCCACTTCTTAAAGTTTAATCTGAACAGGCTTGTTCTACTTCTAAACCCAATTGGAATGAGTCTGTGTTCGACACTGTTGATAAGGTCCTCCATGCCAGAGGACAGCCGCTGTCTACAGCAGAATGTGAAGATGAGGCACAGCTATCTCCGTGAGATATTTTTACTTCAAATATTTATTTCAAGGATTGTGCCATGGTTAGTATTTGAATTTGTTTTTAGTAGTGACCTTGGCTGCTGTGTGTATTGGCACAGTTGCTAGAGGCGGCACTTTTCACTGTCCATTTTCTTCAAAATCTTTGATTTGATCAAAACCTTTAAGCACTTTACAGTTTAGAACCTTTGAAATGACTAGATAGTTGTATACAGATTGTTACCTTGAGTAGAAAGAGCCTCGTATAAACATCCTAGCTGACTATTTTCTGAGTTTCTACCCAGAAGGAAGTGTGAACACACTGTTTTCCACCTTTAGCCATAATCAGCGTTCAACCTCTATTGAGATCCTGCAAGACCCTGGTAGCCTTGGTTTGCAGGCGTAGTTTATATCAGGTAACAGCAGACAGATAAACAAAAATATCAAGCCTAAGTTTATTTCGTATGGTCACAGAGTTCCTAAAGGTCAAAAACTTTCAGAATGGGTCTGCATAGGGCCTTCCACCTGCCTCTTGAATCCCTCCTCCAGTAACTTTCCTGTCAGGTGTAAAATGTCTTTTCTTTCTTTATTTCTTGATTGCATTCTATGATTTTCCCCTGAGACAAGCTGTGTGATTAAATTACCCAAGTTTCCAGGATTATACTTTTCTTTATATAGCACAAGCTGTTTAATACATTTTGTATCTGAGATGCAACAAATCACATCTGAGATACACAGATATACAACAGTTCATCTACTTTATTTTTAATACTTATTTTTAATAATCATAAATAAAATCGTACTTTATGTCTTTAAATCCTATTTCTAATTGTAGAAAGTGAATATTGAAAAACAAAGAAAAAAAAATGAATAAAATTATGCAGATGCTCTGGAAAATACCTGGAGGGAACCTATGACTAGTTTGGTACAAAGCAGAACAAACATTAATTTAGCTTACTTGTTTCTGTGGAAGTTAAAGACTTTTACACTTTCCTTTAGAATTTTGAATTTTAAAAAATTAAGAATAACTTTTGTAATTGAGGTAATAATCCTCATTTGTAGTCTTGAAAATGTTATTTTCATACTACTCTCATTCTTTAAAAATAAACACTAAAAATAACCGGTCCAGTAAAATTAAAGAATTAGTCAAATTTTTTCTAATGTCATGTGAAAATTTGTTGAATATTTTATTTTTTGAAATATTAGTGCCATGGTAGTGCCAGTAAACCTATTTAATGGTTGATGGACAGTAGTTTTCTAATATTCATTCTGCTTATGTCATTCTTACAATATTTTTAGGAAATAATATCTGAGTTTAATATGTAGAGGTTTTTTAAAATAATTAATCTCCTGTAAAGAAGTATGACATATGGTGTAAAATTTTGCTGTTCTGTTTTTTCAGGATTTTTTTATAGCCTTCACCATGAGTCTTCCCAATCACAGGCTTTCATCTTTATACAGTGACTTGACTCTTTGCCACTAGAGGGCAGTAAAAAAATTTATATGTTAATAAATATAACATTGTAACATTTTTTAGGCCTTCATACTATTGTTCTAGAATATCAACCATGGAAAGTTTATCTAGATGTCTGCTCTTCAACCAGAAAGGAAATACACAAACCTGGGTAAATTTATCTTCAAATCTTTATGGATTATACTTAAATTTTGTGTTGGTTATATTAAAACTAGTTATGATAATTATAGATAAAATATTTAATCATGCAGAGTTTCTAGAAATGTATGGTTTTAAAGTACTTCTTTTGTTTTATTAGGGTGGGGATTATTTTAGGAATGGAAGACTTTTATGATTGATGGTTGTTAGCTGAATTTTATTGGATAGATTCTTTGGTACATTTTATGTACTAGTATATTTTACTGGAAGGAATGTTTGTCTTTTAAAATGTTTTTCAATTTTGTTGAAAATTGTAGTTGGAAACTAAAAGATTCAGTACGTAAAATACTTTGGAACCCAATACTTGTCATAGTTTTCCTTAACAATATAGTAAGTATTCAGTTTAGTTTCCTGTTAGACACAAAATGCACTCTTTTAACTTGGCAAGTTAAAAGTCTGTAATTTTCAGAAGTGGATAGAGTTACTGAGGGATAGAAATGTTAAAATTTTCTAATGATACTATACACATTTATAATTTATCTAGTTCTGTGATGAAATGCCAAAGACCACTTTTATGGATTAGTCAGGCTATGTTTTTATATTATTTTAACTTACCTTTTTATTTTATTTTAATACACATAAATTCATGAATTTGACGATTATAAATATATTTATTATAGTCAGCCCATCATCCCCAGCACACTGCAGCCTAAACTCAGGCTTATGAATACTTAATTACCAAATTGGAAAGTGTAGTATCTTGTTAAAAAAGCAAGGCTTATGATATTGAATGTGCAATTTTGAAGAAATGAGGAATGCCATTTGTTTTTATTAAGCTGGGATTTGAGTGTTTGAAAAAAGCATTGAGGGAGGCATTTCTTTAGAAACTGAAGTAATAATCCTCATTTGTAGTGTTGAAAATATTATTTTTACAGTACTCTGATTCTTTATAAATAACCATAGGATCTACTGATACATTGTTTTTTGTCATTTTCCATTCTATGGAGAATTCTACATAACTTCAAAATTAGAAGTAAACATTTTTGATCTCTTAATGGGGTATAATTTTCTTGTGAGGGAAAACCCAATATATATTGGTTTAGGATTTCTGATATATAAGACCCTTTTTTATGATACTGATATTGTGTAAAAATAAGCAAATGGATGGAATTATAAAGTCTTTTCCTCTGAAGTTTTGCCTGCACATTTGGAAAATAAATGTATTTAGAAAAGACGAAAGTAAGGAATAGTGATTTTTTTCCATGTAATCTCTTAATATATTGTATTCTTCTTTAGGTATGATTGATAGCAACAGGAAGTATTTGATTATCTTTTCAAAAATTGTATCAGCAGTTGTTCTTTTTTGAGAATTACGATCTATATTACTGTAGAATTTTAAAAGTGGGTTTCCAGACATGACATTTTGAATCACTCTGAGCTGTGTGGAAGATTCACTTATTTTGGTCATTCCTTAGTGTAATTGGCACTAAAAATAAAACCAATAATAATAATTTAACAAGTAAAATCTTGAGTGGAGTCCAGAATTTTACAGTAATTTAACAAAATATCTTGTTTCTCTCTCCCAGTCTTTCAAATTGAAGCTTTTTGCAAATGAAGCTGCTGGAGGCTCTTGGTATCCTTAATTGTTTGCTAAAATATCCTAGAAACACAGCAGGCCAGTTTTCTAATGATATTTTTCAGAATCACAATTTCCTTTTGCCAAAGTGTGAAAGAATTATTTTTGAAATTCAGTTTTTACGTTTGCTTGTAGGCCTTAAGTAACTAACATATTAACATATTTGCTTTAAATTCATATGTGTGCATATACATTTAATTTTAAAAAGTATCTTCATAAAAATGAAAAATTAAAATTTGGTTGTAATTCTATTTGGAACTCTATCTTTGAAAACATCAGTACTATTTAATGAACAATTGGTTGTATCATTTTAATTTATCTTTTTCATTTTTGAAAAATCAAAGCGCATAGATATTTCATTTTCTTAGGCTTCTTGTATTTTAACTCTGAATTTATATGGTGGATTTTTAGACACAAAATAAATTTTCTATCAATGACTAAAATATGGTTTTATTATGTCAAATCTAAACTGACATATTTTTAGGCAATTGTTTCAGGGAACAGAGAATTGGGTATTTGATTTTGAAATATGCTGAGTCATTTTATTGATTTTGAAAGACACAAGTAGTTGAGAGAATTTCCTTATTTTCTCTTAAATACTAGTCTGTTTGAAGAGTCGTTTTCTTTTCTTTCTTTCTTTTCTCCTCTTTCTCTTTCTTTCTTTTCTCCTTATTTATTTTTTACTATAATGCTCTTATCTATTGCATGGGGTTCGAAGTTGAGAAATTTCGTTCTGCCAAAGTGAATAATTGAGAATGTGTGATACAGACTCTGAAAAATCATCCAGAGAGACGCCAGGAGAGTTTCTAGAACAAGTTGTAAATGTATTTTTTAAAGAAGCTGAAAAACTAATTTCTAAATCAAGCTTTAAATGTAACAATAAACAAGGAGTTAAAGAGAAAGTCCAGATATAAACGTAAAAATTAAATAACTTTTCTTTATCTTGAACTTTGTAACAATAAAGAAGACACCTCATTTTCTCTTTTTCTTTACCTTGACTTTTCTGGAATTCTTATGAAATAAGTGTAGCTCCTGTTACCTGTTTTAAACAGACTTTTGCGCTTAAAGATTCATTATTCAGTAGGGTAAATCCTCAACTTTACACTTACGTTGATAGATATTTTTTAAATGATTTTTCTACTTTAAAATATAATTATAGACTGGGCACGGTGGCTCACGCTGGTAATCCCAGCACTTTGGGAGGCCGAAGCGGACGGATTGCCTGAGCTCAGGAGTTCACGACCAGCTTTGGCAACACAGTGAAACGCTGTCTCTACTAAAATACACAAAATTAGCCAGGCATGGCTGTATGCGCCTGTAGTCCCAGCTACTGGGAAGGCTGAGGCAGGAAAATTGCTTGAGCCCAGGAGGCAAGGGTTTCAGTGAGCCGAGATGGTGCCACTGCACTCTAGCCTGGGCAATAGAGTGAGACTCTGTCTCAAAAATCAATCAATCAAGCACTCAATACAATACAATACAATTATAATTTGATTCTAACAATAACAGTGATTTTTTGCTTTATATCAAAATTTAAGAAGTGATATTTTCTTTGTTATTTTCTTTCATTTCTGGTTATTGTAATGGGAGGCAAAATATGACATACCAAAGAAGCAAATTTCTCTAGACAGTACACCACACTGAAGTAAATGCAGATACTGTTATCTTAATTGAGTATATTTAAATGCAATGTTAATTAAACTTATATTTCAGTTTTTACCTATGAACCTAAAGCAAAAGCCAGCAATTATACATTGGATTTTATTAAATATCTATAACTTATAAAAATAATGTAAATTCAGTGATTTTCATTCAGACATACTGAGGTAGAATCACTCATTGAAAAACAGATTTTGGAGGGTAACTCTTATTTTACTATAAATGTATTTGGCTTAATTACAATAATGCTTTTCAATTTATGGTTCCTTTCCTTTCAAAATAAGGATAAAGTAAACCTAGTTACTAATATGCTTATATCTATATTGTAGTTTTTTTGGTATGTTCTTATGAACATAATACATACATTGATTTTATTTGCCTTTTAATAACATGGGCAGAATGTAATGTGGAAGTTGCTACCACTAGTTGTGATTTTAAAAAATTACCCTTCAGTCTAATCCTGCAAATATTATTGTGGAATATATCAATATGATTAAACTTTGGCATTGCAGAACAGAATCGTCATTGCACTGTAGGTTAGAATACAAGAAAATCTGAAAATCAAATGAGAAAATTTCTTTCTTAACCTTTTGCAGTTTTAGTATAATTTTCATTGCTAACCTGTGAAAATGTCTACACATAGGCATTGTCTTGTACATGGCAAGATAGCATTGTCTCTGACACCACCTGCATTATTTGAGATGTAGGCATTCACGTCAGTTCTTTTCAGAAACGACAAGTAGATATTACACACGAATATGGTCTATTTTTATGGCCTTCTCCCATAAGATGCCTTCTTTGTAACATATTACAGTGTACTTAAAAGAGGTCATTAAATTAAAATTAAAAAGATCCAAGGAAGCAGTTACGAGTGTAGACCTTCAATATATGAATTAATTTTGAATATCAGATTCCTTTTAGATTTGTTTTAGCTTTCTACATGTCATATACTTAAAGTTTTCATTGAAACTAAGAATATTACCCAAATTTTCATACTGCTTTAGGAATACTTACAGGAAAAGAAAAAGAACGTGTTTGTTCTTATTTTTTTCTTTACGGAGCATATCACCACAATTTCACATTCAAGCTTTAAAGCAGAACTCATTAATGCATGTTACATATGTGTTGCCAAAAATACAAAATTGTTTACTTGCTTTGTCTAGTGACGGGATTTTTAGCTGGATTAACGACATTGTGTTTGTCTCTATGCCACGTTATCAGCATGTCTCTGCAGCAGAAATAGTAGATGGTTGGAATAAATAGTAGACGTGCACTGGTGTGTGTTTATGTTTAGGTAACAGTACCATTTCCCAGAGCTATCATTTAATACCAGCACTTTATGCCATATTGAAGGACAGTTGCAAGCCAATGACTTGAGGCTAGTTTGTAGTCACATAGATAATGTAATGAGCCTAAAGAATCAAGCAACTAAATTTCTCCAATATTAGGGTCATTTGATACCAGCTCTCCTAGATGGGATTTAACCATTGTTTCTAGAAATTAGAAATGGAACTACTGTACTGATAACAAAAGGAGCAATGTGTGATCCCATATACGTCAACAATGAGGTGTGTCTAGAAAGGTACAGCAATATAACAAGGCTGTCAGTATATCCATTAGTATGTCTTTGTATTAGTCTGTTCTCACATTGCTATAAAGAACTACCTGAAGCACTTTGGGAGGCCCAGACGGGCGGATCATGAGGTCAGGAGATGGAGACCATCTCCTGGCTAACAGGGTGAAACCCCGTCTCTACTAAAAATACAAAAAAACTAGCCAGGCGAGATGGCGGGCGCCTGTAGTCCCAGCCACTCCTGAGGCTGAGGCAGGAGAATGGCGTAAACCTGGGAGGCTGAGCTTGCAGTGAGCTGAGATCCGGCCACTGCACTCCAGCCTGGGCGATAGAGCGAGACTCCGTCTCAAAAAAAAAAATAGCTGAGACTGGGTAATTTATACAGAAAAGAGGTTTAATTGGCTCACAGTTCCACAGGCTATACAGGAAGTATGGCTGGGGAGGCCTCAAGAGAGTTACAATCATGGTGGGAGGCAAAGAGGAATGAGGCAATGTCTTACACAGCCGGAGCAGGAGGAAGAGAGTGAGGGGAGAAGTGCTACGCGTTCTTAACCAGATCTCGCCAGATCTCACTATCACAAGACCGACAAGGAAGAAGTCCTCCGCCACGAACCAGTCACCTCCCACTAGGCCCCTCCAACGCTCGGGATTACAATGCTACAGGAGATTTGTGTGGGGACACAAACCCGAACCACATTAGCCTGTTACTTTCTTGAGAGTGGGACTCATGCTTTCTTACTACTAGTTTATTTCTAGCATTTATCACAATGAGTAACACACACACAGTAGAAAGTAAGTGATGATAGCAGCAAACATCAAATGGCAGGTACTGTTCTACGTACTCTGCATAGATTCGTGTATTTAATCCTTACACCAATCCTATAAAATAGGTACTATTTTTACCACCCATTTTACAAGAAACTGAGGTCAAAAAGAGATGAAGTAACTGGCCTGAGGTCATGCAGCTAGTCAGTTGTGGAGCTAGGATTTGAACCCAGGCAGTGTGGCTTAACACTTAATGCTCTGAATCATTGCTGTACTTCTCATGTGTATGGAGTGCACCATTACCAATCAATTATATAGGCTGTGTTTTCTTGTTTTCCCTTTCACAACTGATGGAACAGTGGTAATACTTTACCTTATTTGTTCCATGTGATTATTTTTAATACATGGGGAAAACAAGGGAAAGTTTTAAAAGTTGGTTGATATGAATTGTCCTTTGATTAAGATTACATTTGAATGATTGTGTGCCTACCTATGCGAATTGTTTGTTAAATTTTGTACATCAGGAAAGATTCAGGAATATTAATCTTAAAGAAATTAATGATAAAGAAAAGCTGTCGTGTTATTTCTGCACTAGAGTACCCATTTTAAAATGTATTAAAAGTTATACAAATTGGTCCTTCTTAGAGTTACTGATAATTGTGTGATTTACTGTTAATGATCATGAAAGCTACTTGAGTTGGTACTGTCTGAATTAATTTATTTATAGAATTACAAGACAAAATTAACTTTTTAAATTCAGGACAGTTGATAATGCAAATATTATCATTTAATATACATTAATAAATTAATAGTTCTCTAATGGCCACAGATACTCCATGTTTTAAGCCATGTTAGAAATTTTATAATGTTTCATTTTCACTTAGAAAGATACATAGTACCTTTATTATAAATCTGTTTTTCATAGTTTTCTCTATTCATAATTCACAAACGTTCAAGAAGACTTTTTATGTTATACCGCCTATCAATGAAAGTATACCATGTTCCTTTCAGGCACTGAAAAAATTGTGGTAGGGTATATAAATCAGTATTTTCTGGTAGTGGCTGTGCAAATGACTTTCACAGCCCTGTCCACATTTCTATTTTTAGGAGTGACATAAGTGTATACATAACATTTTCCCCCTTCATTACAAATGCATCTGCAAAACGGCTGATAATGGATTTGTAAGAGTATGAACTGGTTAATTTTGAAAGAGTGATACAGATCCCTTTGTCTAATGGCAACTTTATGGAAATGCGCATTTCAGATGACTTCAGAAATAATTATTTTCAGACTCCAGAACAAAAGATATTATATATCAATTTATCATCCTCATCGAATAACATGGAGTTATACCCAATTTCAATCCTGAACAAGCTATCAATAAATTTAACCAAGTAACTATAAATCCATTTGTCTCACATACTGTGTGTGACACGTATATACATACATACAGTATATAAATACATACTGGAGTCTCATTAAATTGTTCAATATTTGATACTTTGTTTTAGAGGTAAATAGTGAACATAGAAGCAAAAAAGTGTGATGGAATTTGGTATGACTTAGCTTTGTGGGTTTCTGGAATTTGGCATTTTAAACTAAAATCTGAAAAACCAATATTTCAGTAATTTTTTTACTGAGCGAATGCTGGTGTTAGGTGTACCGTGTGAGCCATTGGGATCCAATGCTGAGAAAGACAGCATCCCTGTTCTCAAGGTGTTTGTAGTTGATTCATAAATGCAGTCAAGTAAACAGGGGATTGTGGAGTATGACACCGGTTAATACAGTGTTAAGTATAGGATTCAATGGTAGCACAGAAGATGGGCAGGGGACTCTATAGAGAAAATCAACAAAAATCTTGGTAATAGAAATTTTATGTAAGGTCCAGGATCACAAAAGCCACAGAAAAATGCAGAGTTAGAACCCCATATTCTGCACATTTATTGCAGGACAGCCCAAAGAGTTTCCACCAGATTCTGTCTTACCTTCTCCGACAAGGGCATGAGGGTGGTCCAGTTGCGTTCCAGACTTGTCTTATTGTAAAGGGCTAAACTTAATATAGATAACCCTCAATACACACTGCCTTGGCCTTAAGGAAACTGAAATGTCTAAAGTGGTTTTATGATAAATCTAGTCCCTTGGGGATCTTCCAGATGATGTTAGTTATTTAAGCCAGAAAGAGATCCAGTTCCTGGCAAAAGAAACAGAACAAAGCATTGTATTGCATGACGAGACCCTCTGTTTTCTCTTTTCTCTTCCTCTATGTGAGTCCTCTAGTACTATACCTCACTCGGTATCATAACTTTGTTCTGAATGTCAGCATATTAGAGGAGCTCCACAGTGGACATCTCTAATCTCTTTAACTCCCTAATTCTTGCACCTGATTTCTAGAATTTGGAGAGTCACTGGGGTGTGGGATATAATGTGGAAGAGAAACAGCCATAGCCAGCCCTTTTTATGACTGCTGCAAACTAGAGTTGTAATATAGTTTCATGTGCCTCTCGTCGGATGCCAAAGTTACCTATATGGAACTCGAACTGTATGAAGCCCGGAATGAAATGTGAAGTGTCTTTTAATTGAAGCTGGTGATTGTTATGGTTACTATTATTTTGTGTACTTGTCTCTTTATCTTTGAATTACTGTAGATAATAGATTAACTGTATTTAACTATCATGTATCAAGGTTGTGTAGATTACAAATTAAAATTTTTGAGAAAGAATAATATAGAGAGTAATTTCATTTTCATAATGCAAAATAATGTACATTTGGTAAGGGCAGTAGAATTAATAAACCTGGTTCTGGTTTCGTTATTTGGAACCTTGGTATATTAAGTATACCACTGAAAATAATTTTGATGGGCTGGTGCGGTTTCGATCTTCAGTCTAACATTCTCCCAACTGAGCTATTTAGGCTACTCTGGCCAGTGCAGTTTAATAAGTGCCCTTTTAATGCTAAGCATGCTGGCTGGATGTTCATATTTTACAAAATGTAAAATATGACTTTACCCTCAAGGAGTTGATGCAGGTAACATAATCACATGATAGATGCTTGCGATATCTTTAAAATGAGACCTAAATGAAATTTAAGGGATTCATTCAGACATTTATTCTCAGGTCCAGTGGGTGAACAGTACATATCCCATAAATATTTATTAAATGCAGTGAAGCAGTTTTTGTAGTGCAAACACAGCCTTTAAATGGTTGGGCAAATTATAACAGGAGTTCTAGAATATGGTGGGTTAAAATAGGAATTTATGTATGGCAATAGTGAGTTTTAAGCCAGTTTTGCAAGAAGTGGAGATAAACATTTGTACAGATGATGAGGAAGTGAGTATATTTTGGATAAGATGGCAAAAGCAAGGACATAAAAATAATGATGAATTGCTTCCAGGTGATGACAAACATCTGACACACAGGTGGGTAATGATGGGCAAGACTGTGCTGACAAGCACAAAGGAACAGGATTTTCCACTTGAAGGGGGTCATTGTTGAGACAGTTTGCTTTGAGAGACCAGAATCAGAGAGACAGGAAAGGAGTCTAGGCTTGAAGCAATTGGCATAGTGGCTGTCCAAATGGAAAGAGGTTTCTGAAAAATAACATACCAGCAGAAAAAAACAAGGTATCATGATTTGGTGATGTGTTTAATTTCCAAGAAGGAGTTCTTTTAGATGGTGTCACTGAAGAGGGGGAGATGAGTGACTAAATATAACAGGAAATAAAGAGCTTTGAAATTAAGACTTGGCACGTTGTCTATATAATTTTGTTCTGCATACAAATAGAGATATTAGACATAGTGCTGGAGAGCATGGCCAAACCTGGGAATGTCAATTTCATTTTGTTCTTTTACTTATATTTTGTATAGAAAGCCATATGAGGAGTCAAGCCAAGAAAACAAAGGAAGAAAATCATCAGTTCAAGGGGAAGTAAGAAACTGGTAGTTAATGAATACCATGGAAAGAAGTCAGAGACAGGACAACTGAGAGCCTAATGTCATCGAATACTAAGACACAATTTCAAGAGGAAGGTTTTCATTTTAGTTGAGGGATCTAGAATGAAGACTATATAAAATTATGTAATAGGTAGTGTAATTGACGAGTGTTTATGAAACCGGAAGGCATTAGTAATTTAAAAGTTCTAGAAGAATGCTGGGACAGAAGCCAGTGGTCGTGGGAAGAGGAGGTAGCAAGAGGTGAGGAACTGAAGGACCTGGGCCTAACAGTCATTTGCAGCTGCCGAAAACAATGATTCATTTTCACTCATAAATGAGTAATTACATAATGTTATTCAAGAGTTAAAAGATGACTTTGTACTCTTCATTTTTAAATGATTTTATTTTCTGAAAAATGAGTATACATGCTTTTCCGGACATAATATATTTGGCAGTCTTGACAGGTTTTTATTTGTGCAGTGGAAAGAGTTTGATTTTAAGGGAGACTCTTAAATTGTTAAGTAAACATATTTACTTTTGGAGCCAGAATTTTATTTTGAAACCATGAAGCCTTATGAGAAATAGTATATTTTATAATATGGTCTAATAAAGGGAAAATGTATCCTTACAAAATAATTTAATTTCTTCTCTAATTTTTTATGTATATGTGATCTCCAAAGCTACAGTTTTATGATTATTTTTACCAGACAAATATTACTCTGACCTGAGAAATTTCCAAACCAGTTTAGTGTCTTTTTAGGAACAGTGAAATAACCTTTGGTTATTTTAATAGTAAATTAAATATTCAGGGTTTGTGTGGATTTCTAGGATGGGGGTAAACATGCCAAGTCACATAGTGGACATGTATAAAATATTTAGACTTTAATAGAAAGAAAACCAACCCGTATTGAGTTATAAAAACACCATACTGTTGAAATGATTGATGGTTTTCTCATCACATGTAACAGACTAACATAATTTCACAAAACCTTTGCTTACCACTTACAAATTATCCAAAATTCTTTTGCAGTAAAGCTAATAGTGATTTGTTTTTCTAAGACCACCAGAGTGGGCACAAAAGAACCAGCGAGTAGGCAAGGCTAAAAGCAAAACTGCAAATTTATTCTTTGGTCATCTAGCTTCAGGGACCGGAGCTGGGGGGGGGGGGGGGGCGGAATTTCTAATACAGTCCCGACAAGAGTGGGGGCTGAGAAAGCCCGCCCCCGGCGCATCTGCTGGGAGCGACTTTTCTAGGAGTGGAAGGGCAATAGGCGGGGCACGGGCATGTCGGGGGAGGGGGGCGCTCCGCAGGTGCCACCAGGTAAATCTTGGTCTCCTCGGATTGACATCACCTGGTGCATGCCTGATTAATCTGCACCTTCCCGGGCTTCAGCCGCATTCTCGCACACACGGGAAGAGTTGGTGGTGAAGAAGAACCCGGAAGCGCACCATCCTGCCTCCGTTCGTCCAAACAAATAGTATGTGCACCCTGAGCAAAACATTGCCTATTTCTTTTTCTTTTCTCCTCTTCCTCCCTTACTCCTTCCCTTCCCTTACTCCTTCCATTCCCCTCTCCTCTCGCCCTGTTCTTTCCCTCCCTCCCTCCGACCCGTCCCTTCTTTCCTTTCTTCCTCCCTCCCTCCCTTCTTCTCTCTTTCTCTCCTCCCCTCTACCCCTCCTGGGATGTTGCCTTAACAGAAATAACAGTCTAATAGAGAAACTCAAAACATGTAAAAAATATTATACAAGGTAGACAATGATAAAATGTGTAAGAGGAGTAAAGACCAAATTCTGTTGGAGAGAGCAGTAACTCTCAGCTGGGAAGGTTAGGAAAGGCTCAGTAGAGACACATTTCAAAGGTGTGAATGTCTTAATTCTCACTATATTCCTCTGGAAACTCATGACCACCATTCGGACAATGTAGTATTATAAATTGTTAACACCTGGGGGCTGTATATTTGTAATGGTGATGTTGTTACGTAAAATACTTGGTGTTTTGAATAACCGTATATATTCAAATATTACACTAATAAATAAGAGTGTTTCTCAAAGATGAGCTATAGCTTTGTTTTTGTCGTGTTTAACTAGCCATGGTAACCAGCTGAGATTGACAGGAGTTACTTAGGTTATCCTGTGATCAATTTCTGGATGTGTAATCATATGAGGTAACTGGTATTATCTGTAAAATTCTGCTCATTTTTGCCTTGAGGAAGGACAATGCTGGGTAACAGTATCCTCAGTGCGCTCCTCTGCTGGGCGTTGTGAGTCAAGAGCTCACCAAACAATAAATCAGCTCACCAAACAATAAATCATGTTGTAGTACGTGCATAAAGATGTCAGATTGCAGGGGAAAAAATGGTCATAATTTTTGACTTCATGGAAAAGTGAATGGGATGGAGTCTGCTCAAAGTGTTTTATGAGGTAAAATAACCCCATTATCTATGTTAGTTATGCCAAAAATGGCTTAAAAATACATTTAAAGTGATGTTGTGAATGACAGAGTTTCAGAGATGGTTCCTTTGGGTATATTTGGTACAAAATGAAGGGACTTGGCAACACTGGTGGTATCTTAGGCATCGTATGAAGCTTAAACTTGTTAGCTCTTGGCCTGGGAGCACCAGCTCACACTAGATGCTGAGCTGCACACCTGTCATTTCATGACCTCTCCCAGCCACTGCAGTTCTGCTTCATGCCAGCTTGTGTTTTTCTTAACTTACCTCTTGCCTTCCCAGAATAGGGCATATAGTAGATGCAGGAACATTTTTGAGAATAAAAAAGTAATTTAACATACACAGATGTACATAGTACTTCATATCTACTATTTCAGAACACTGTAGCAAATTAAGAACTTTAAATTATTTTCCTGAACTCAGTTTTGAGGCTAGTCAGCCTGCTATTGGTTTTTAAATACTGTTTTGCAAACAAAAATGTATAATGAGATTTTTCTTTGAATACAGTGTGGTCAGTACTTTTTAATTAATAAAGTAAATGTTAAGGCAAAAAACTATCTCCAAAAAACCATTACCAGACAAATATTTTATGTAAACCTTAGGAGATGTTTATTAATCATGGTTCGGTTTGGGGCACATAGGATGTTTGTCAGGTTCGTGAATAAATTTCCCTATATGTGTGTTAATACTCTACCTGCTTAATTTCATTACTTTAAAACTTGCAGTGAAATTTATGTGTGTGTGTGTGTGTGTGTGACTTCTGTGGAAAAGTTATTACAATTTACGATCAAACTCAGTAGCCATAAATGTTTTTGATTAATTTATATAGAAATGATACAATGGTAGTTTTGGTATGTAGAATATTTATATTTTTGTCAGTATATTTCATTAATGTTCAAATGGTAGTGGCGGATAGTGTTTTCAAATTTGTTGAAAGATTGCATTGAAATTTGTGAAACATGGTAGTGAAAATTGTATTTTTTCCAGTCTTTTATTTTAAAGGTGAATTATATTCAGTTGATTATAAGAAGTCCCAAGGAAGTACTTTTTACTAGCTTTAAACTGTTCACCATAGATGTTAATGTGGGACACCTACAGAATCCACTTTTGACATGGGGCAGGTTGAAGTAGTATTGCATTACACTGTCAGCAGGTGCTGCCATAGACATTGGTGTAAAGTAAGAAGGAAGGGATTGGGATGCAGAACAGTAATTGGAAAGAGAGAAATAAATCCTTCTCTTTCAGTTGCTTCACTGATTCCCAATGTTCCAGGTAAAGTGCACCTGCTGAGTGCCTGAGAAGAACAGGTACATGCTAGCATTCCATTAATTTCAGAGTAATGGCAGTGGACTGCATCTACCCAGCAGGTGTGCTGAGCTGAAGGAAGACGATGGATGGGGACAGAGTGTAGAAAAGAAAGGAGGTAGCCCAGATAGGGTGGTTCTCAAAATAAAAGACAACAAGGGTAGGATTAAGCTTGCATTTATCCTCCTCTAATTCCTAGTGACACTATACATTTTAATAGTGTTTGAAGCCACATTAGAATTATGACAGCATATGTTAAAATTGTGCAAGTGGTTCAGTAATATAAGCTAACATTTCCTGAAATGATTTAAAAATCTGGCAGACTGCAAAGTTATCCTGATAAGGAACTTGGTTTTGATTACAGTAATGAGATATACGGGATGGTGTCAGAAACTGTCTTCCAGTTGACACAATAATCCATAATTTATAGATTGGCTTAAAAATTAAAAGACAAAGTCAATTATAACTAATTATGATGCTACATTTGCTCGAGAAGTTACTATATCCTTTGGGATAAAGGAAGTAATATTCGTGTCAGTCAGGAATCTTTAGCTACAGTTTCCTGGTTCTATCTTAAGAATTTTTCAGTTTCCTTTCATGAGAATCCTAAGCCACTGAAAGCCTGAAACCCTGCTATTTTTAGAAATACTGTAGTAGCTTCTGTATATCACTGCACATTTGTTCCTATTCTGAACTTCTTATCTGTGCCAAATCTTCAGAGAGGTTACTGGAAGTTTTGCTCGATGACTGCTGAATCAGTCAGAAGTGAATTTTAAATTATGTTGGAGAAAATAACAATCAACTGAGTTACAGCATCAAGATATCATTGTTATTTCTGTTGATACTGGTTTCATTACTTGATAGGATTTAAATACCCAGACAATTGCATATTTACTAAAGTTTTATTTCATGTCAGCATTTTTTTTTTTTTTTTTACACTTGAAAGCCATTTGATAATTTTATCAGCAAAGGGTATTACAAGGATAGGTATTTTTGGCATCTTTTCAAGAAGTGAAAGGAAGGCATGGTTTATATTTTTCTATAATTTTATGCCCTGAGATGTGACAATTTTCCTTCTTAAGAAGGACAGTTCTTAGAAGGAAATAAAAATGCATTCTTATATAAACTTCCTAGAAAATTTAATGACTTGATAAATTGCTAGCTGCATATCAACTTACTACTCTTGTGGCCTTCTTCTGTGTGAGCTCTGATCATCAAGCAGTTTCTAAGTGTATTTGAAGCACATGTGTTGCACCTGTGGCACAGGCCACAGTGCATATGTGTAGCGTGGGCTGCTTCCAGAAAAAAACATTCTGAGAGCAACAATGATGGAATATGTATTCGAAGGAGACAAGCTACAATAAACTAGTTGTTTAAGTAATATTATAAATTGTTACCCTTTTTAGATATTTTGGATTTCATTTTGTTGGAAAGCTTTCAAAGGGTGACCCAGGACGTGTGCCAATGACAAAAGCTCCTTGGAACAATTCAGAGCATGCTTTATGCTTTATGAAATGGGATTGTAAAAATCCTCTCAAAAATGACATCCGAAATAGCATTAAAACACAATTTCCTTTGATAAGGCTTTACAGCACTCGTATGAAAAGTGATACCACTTTGAGTGAGACTGTGTCAGCGTTATGTGATGTTGTGTTGCTCATAACTGACACTAATCCATTAAGGATGTGAGGGTCGTGTATTTTTCTCACGAAGTCATTAAATACAGTTATTGATTTCTGTTCAGTTAGATTGTATCTTCATTTAATGATCATTATATATACCTTAATGCTAAGACTTGATTTCATGCATTTTAAACAAATCGAGACTATATTTGGAGTTTAAAATAAAGTTAATGACAACTACTAAAAAGAAATTGTCATTGATTCACTAACCCAAGATCATGTTTACCTAGAATTGTAAAAATAATATTGGTTTTTAAAAAATTATACCCATTCATCTTCAGTGTATTATTTGCTAAATAGAACAGATAACTTTTGTTTCTTAATTTAAGAAAGTAAAATTAATAAAACTGGTATACAGGTCTATATACTATTCCCCTCTTACTGCTACTGTTTTTATAACTAGTTGTATTATTTTCTGCTGATTTGCAGATGGGTTTCCCGCATTTTCTAATTTCCTATTTTTTGCCATGTAAATGAAAACAGAGTAAATACCTAACCAAATTCCTTTTTCTTGAGTGTGTTAAGCAAGAAACTGGGAAAGGAAAATGAAAAGACATCAGTATATGATATTCTGCTCTGGAAACGTAGATGAATATTACTAGTGACCAGATGTGTTTTGGTATATACAGTAGTCCCTCCCGATCACTTGTGGCAGTTTCAGTTACCCGTGGTAAACCATGGTTTGAAAATAGAGTGCATACAGGACAGTGAGATACTTTGTGAGACAGAGACCACATTCACATAACTTTTGTTAGGTATACCGTTATAATTGTTCTTTTTTATTGGTTATTTTTGTTCATCTCTTACTGCCTAATTTATAAGTCAAACCTTTCCTAGGTGTATTTAAGGACAAAGCAAGTATATATGTGGTTCAGTTTCAGGTATCCACTGGGGGTCTTGGAAGGTATTTCCTTCAAATAAGTGGGGATTAATCTATTTTATATTAAATTGCTTGTTTAATTGGAATCATGCAGAATTGACATTTCTGTACATTCCCTTGAATTTTGTCAAAAGAAACAGCAGTATAAAGAATTCTGTAATTTCAGGTTTCTGTCATTTATTAAGACCAGTAATTATTTCCCTGATTGAATATATTATATTTGTGTTTTACTTGAAGGTATGCCTTAATAGTACCAGGAACTTATAGACTTTCATAGTTTGGCAATGTTTTAAAATTATTTCTTTTACCTATCCTTTTGGAATTTGATGCAGAAATTATTGGTTTAGGCAATAGTGAGATGACGTTTATTAGATCACCTTTCACATGGTAAGTACTATTGGAGGTCTTTAGCCTCTAGTGCAGTAGCACCAAGTGCTACCAAGTTCACTGCAGCAGCATCTTTGGAGATGTTGTATGCTCAGCACTTTTTCGTAGGCATCTTGCCTGGCTCATTGAAGGAAACCTGAGCAAAGCTGTGATGTTAATGAATTATGACAAGCCTTTTGCCTGTCAAGCAGAGGTTCCCGCCTTCCTCCTTTAAGACAAAAACTTAATGGAAGATGCTCAGATGGGCGAGCTCTCTGATGATACCCCTTAAGTGCTCATCTCTTTCTGATGCGAATATTCAGAGAGCCGTAAAGCTGCAAGTGGCAGCATTTAATATTGTCTTTCTCATAATGCCTGAATAATTTTCCAGAGACTGATCGCTGCAGCTGCTGTGAACATGGTTATTTGTTTATTTTTCACCTTGGTCCTGGTGGAATGCTGACCTAGCCAATCTTCAGGACTCACAGGGAAAATGGCTTCAGATTCGTAGCTCTCATCTTTTCTTTCAAATAAACACAAAACTGAAGCTTGTGAACAGCCACTTGAATAACAGAAAAATAAGAGGGACTGGTTCTTTAGTTTCCTTTAAAAGTGAAAAAAAAAAAAGACTGTATGAATGAAGAATTTATTTGGTGAAAAGTGAAGACTCTCTTGCATATTTTTAATGGATATTTGTGAGAGGAAAGGAGAAAGCATAGGCTGTCGTGGTGAGTTATAGAATGTTTTCAGGATTTCCCCCCGGTAGTGCTGCTCATTATGTTAAACAGTCTAGCTTTTAAGCTACTGTAGTTTTCGTTTTATGTGTATTGGCCTTCATTTGCTGAAATGCTTCAAGTTCACAGTACTAAAGTCATTTTGAAAACGGGATGTAATTACAAAGGTAGCTTATGCTTACCAACAGCTTTTTTGGATCAATTTAATTATCATTACTTGTGGATACTGTAAATTGAATATCCCTTCCCTAATTACATTAAACTCAGGGGTTAGCTGCTTAAATATCTAAATGAGAAAAGTTCATCCTTTGCTATAAATAGGAGAATTGTTCTCTTATTTAGACTGACCTTAGAAGCTAAGTATTTTACATGATATTGTCAGGTGAGCATTATAAAGACAGTCTGTAATGAGATCTGTAATGAGGAACTAAGGTATAATAGCCCTTTGAAAAGTTAATTTATTCAGCATTTTCTTATTGCATGATAGAATTAAAGTTTGTGTATATGTCCAGACCCTTTTTAAAGCGGCCAGTCTCACTGTTCTTGGTTTACTCATATTCTGCCAGTAGTTTGAAGTGGTTTAATGTTACTATTGCAGCTTAATGGAAGCCACCATTAAAGTAGTGAATTAGTCTTGCCCTTTTAAACAGAGCTAATTTATTTAGGGACTAGGAATGTTATTTTCCCCACCTTCTCCTCCCTTCCTTTTACAGAAATGATTCTGATAGAATTTATTCAAAACACTTTAAGCGTACATTTTCCTGAGAGGAAAAAAAAAAATGCCTTTAGACATCAATAAACAGGAACGGCATTTTCCTGGTATGGAAAATCAGCCTTTAATTAGTTGATGTGTGTGTCTTGGGTTAGTATTTGTTGTCTGTTTCAGCTCAAGTGATTTTTGTGCTTTATAAGAAAACAGAGATTGTTCTGGTGAGAGATTTGATTGATTTCTGCTTGTTATAGTCATTGTAAATTTTAGTGCCATGCATAGCTACTTGCTTTTATTTACTTTGTTTTCTTTGTCAATTGAAGCTTCATTAAAAATCTGTCTTATCTGTTCACAGTTGAAACTCTTAAAAATGGAAGCGTAACTACTTATTTCCACAGAACAGCTCCTGCTGAGTGTGCTTTACCATTTATCATAAAAACCTGTAAGGACAAATTGAGGCTGGATGTGTTAGGAGATGAAGCCGTCCCTGGGATCACTAGAAGAGATTTCTATTATGCAAAAGAAGTAGCTAAAATGATTGATTTTGAGACTTCAGTCAAAACACACCCTGAATGTTTTCTGGTTTTTCTAATGAGATATATTGTAGAATACACCAGAATAACAAGAAAAATGTAGACTTAGTAGCATAAATAATTAACAAGTGGTTTTGGACTCTGGGGTTTCCAAAGCAATTCCATGTTCTACTAAGTATACTGGGAGCCATCCATTTACAGCTTTTTTTTTTCTTTTTTCTTTTTTTTGAGACAGAGTCTTGCTCTGTCACCAGGCTGGAGTGCAGTGGCGCGATCTCAGCTCACTACAACCTTCGCCTCCCAGGTTCGAGCGATTCCCCTGCCTCAGCCTCCCAGGTAGCTGGGACTACAGGCACGCGCCACCATGCCTGGCCAGTTTTTTTGTATTGTAGTAGACGTGGTTTCGCCATGTTGGCCAAGACGGCCTCAATCTCCTGACCTCGTGATCTGCCTGCCTCGGCCTCCAAAAGTGCTGGGATTACAGACGTGAACCACGGTGCCCAGCCCCATTTACAGCTTTTAAAAATATTTTCAACCATACAAAATTCCAGAAATTTGCTTATAGTGTGCTATACTAAATAACAAAACAACAATTCTAGAAAACTTGAATTTAAGTATAGTATGTCTTTTAATATCTTTTAAAACTAGTTTTATAGAAATATGGAACATTTTACACTATCATTTTAGTGGTTAAAGTTATGAAATTGAATGTTCATACAAGTGGCAATTTTCCTTATCATTTCAAACAGGCAGTGAACTCTGGAACTACATTTCTAATATTAGAGGACTAATCACAGGCAACCTAACTTTTTAAAAACAGGCAACAATTTTATGCTTCTGATACAATTAGATACAGTTACCAATCATATCAGTCCATTAGCTGTCAAGTTTTATTCTTCTTCATAAAAAGCAATCAGAGGTAGACATTTAAACCTAAATTACATAGACACATGTGATGCACATATATATGTAGCATATACCCAGTCTCTACTAAATGTGTGTGTGTATATATATATATATATCAACCTAGATGTATATAGATTAGATAGGAATTTCACAGAGCCTTGCACATATAACTCCTTCAGAAAATGAGTCTTGGTAAGAATACATAGATATCAGTTGTTGAGTAATGAAAACTCAGGATCATGAAAAGTAAGAAGTGTTAGAAGGTGATTTGGGGCATCAGTGCATATGATGCTTTTCCTGTTCAAAGTTAAGTAGAGAAGGTGTTTTTGTGGGAGATGGAGAGTGGTTATCTTCATTAGCATATGATGCCTCATAGTAGTAAGAGTTGAGGTTCTCAGTCCAGAGTTTGTGGGGACCAAAATATATCTAAGATATAGGCTTCTTGGAAGGAAGGCTGACTCATAATTTCTTTAACACCTAGTGAAACACCCAGATGTCAGTGTTTTGGTGTTGATAATGATAACTGACACACACTAAACTTAGCGCAGAAGTTAAGGCCTGTTAGGAAAACTGTGCTTCATGACTTCACCTCTTGAGAAATTTGTGTACATTGTGGAATATTTATGCTGTTCTCCATGTTCAGTTAATAGTGTCACGATCCATTCCCATCACTCTAATTAGGTTTCACCGAGATGGTACCCAATTGGGCAGTTTTGTGAAGACTTTTCTTCTACTAGCTTTTTTAGTGGCTTCCTGTGTACTCTCGGATTCTATTAAAATTTTTCTCAGGATCTTGCCTAGGCACAGTGTCTCACGCCTGTAATCCCAGCATTTTGGGAGGCCAAGGCGGGCAGATCACCTGAGGTCAGGAGTTTGAGACCAGCCTGGAAAACATGGTGAAACCCCGTCTCTACTAAAAATACGAAAAATTAGCCGGACGTGGTGGCACATGCCTGTAATCCCTGCTACTCCAGAGGCTGAGGCAGGAGAGTTGCTTGAACCCTGGAGGTGGAGGTTGCAGTGAGTTGAGATTGTGCCATTGCACTCCATCTGGGGCAACAAAGAGTGAAACTCCATCTTAAAAAAAAAAAAATTCTCAGCATCTTTTTAGAGTCATTTTTTAAAAACTTCTAGACTTCAGTGCACAGGATGGTTTACAAAGCAGCATTTGTGTAGTTTACCATTAGGCAAGTTTCTTCAGAGATCTCAGTAGTCTTAAGTTATATCAAGTATTTGCCAAAACTTGGAGGTGCTCAGTACTGTAATTGTGGTAGAAGCCTGAAAATAAAGGCATAGAGTTTTTACTTAGCACAGTTTGTGGTCATTCAGTGTACTTAAACAGTGGTAGGACTGTGAAATAATTTGACTTCGTAATAAAAACATTCCTCTGGTAATGAAGAAATGAATGAGGTTCTCTCAAACAGGGTGATCTGAACAATGTCACTAAAATTGGAAGTTAAAAGAACTCAATATTTAGGGTAATAAAAAAGAAAATAAATTACAGCCTCAATTGCAAAAGATACCTGAACATGTAATTTTTACCATTACCCTCTGAAGTGTTGGTCCCACTTTTCAAATGGCATAGCTTAGTCTCACAGGAGTTCCAACAAAGGACTTTCCCAACAACACAGAACTGAGAAGGAGACTGTCTGGTATTTGAACCCAGGTTTATGTCACTGCAAAGGCTTTCAGTGAAAAGCTGCCTACCCTACTCTGTTAGAGCCCATGGATTTGGCTGTCAGTATAAAGACAAAGAAGAAATACTGAGAAAGGGAAACCCTTCCCCTCTGCCTCTTTTCCTGTTCCCTTTTGATGAGTCCCTTTCATCATAGCCTACCACCAGATTAATTTCCCATAATCTTCATCAATTGTCCTAAACTTATAGCAAATAAGTAGTAGAAGTAAGAAAGTATGTTTGCAGTGCAAATGCATCGTCACACAAACTTCTTAAGCACCTATGAAAAAGTTCTAGAACTTTCATTGCTCTCAGCACCTAAGAACTAAAAGAAATAGACAACTGATGACAGAATATGCAGTGTAATAGCATTTTCTAACTAACTGAAAATTGAATAAACCCAACCACAAGCCAGATTCCCAACTACTAAAATCTCCACTACCCTTCTCCCAAAATGTATTTTGTCTTTAAAACATTTACAGACTATAATAATGCTGTATACATAAACACTGAGTAGTAAATGTCATCATAAAGTATTTATGTGCTTTTAAAGGGAAATGTACAGAAGCTTTTTCCACCATGTACCTTCTGGATTAGCAACAGGGCCGAAATCCAAATGAGTGAGAAGTAATGTTTTAAATAAGACACTTACGTGACTTCTGGTTTATATAACCATCAAAATATTGCTTCTAAGTGTCAGAAGTTGTTCTGAAGCATGGGATCCTGGAAGCAAATACTCAAGTAGCTGAGGCATAATGAGCCCAAGTGAATTTTTGGGATTGATCAATGAATTAATTGAGAAACACCGAGAAAATACACAATAACTTTAGAAAGAAGAGCTTTGAAAAGAAGCTTTAGAAAGAAACAAGTAAATGAGTTCATGGTAAGTATGAGGGAGGGTCAATATTCTTAATATATAAAGAGCTCTTACAGATCAGTACATTTAAAAGGGCACAATAGAAAAATAAGGAATGTGTAAGGGACATGGATAAGAACAATGAGAAAAATTGTCAGCATTATTATTGATGAATGAAATTGAAGCAGCAGTGAGATATATTTCATTTTTCACATTGCCAAAGATTTTAAAAGATTGCTTACATCACTGTCATATGCTTCTGATGGGATTGTTTACTAGTGAATGCTTTAGGCACAATTTAGCAGTATATGTTTAAAATTTTTTAAAGCAAGAATATATCATCTGATTTAGGAATTTGTATTTGGAATTCAGGAACTTATTTTAAGTAAATAATGAGAAAAATGTGTATACAAACATAAGAGAGACAAGTGTGAGGGGAGAGAAATGTATACATGCGAACACATGAGAACATGTATCAGCACTGTTTGTAATTGCCAAAAAAAGAAAGCTCAATGGCCAACACAATAGAGGGTTGATTAAATAAAGTATGTGGTTTCACATGATAATCTTAGAAAGTTCTGATATAGATTTATATAATCTCTAATAATTATTAAGATAATTTAGGATATATTAAGTGGAAAAATTGGTTATAGAAGATGTTTTTATTTAATAAATACTCTGCATATTTAAATGGGAAAAGCACAACCTAATATTTCTGGGTGGAGAGAGTTGGAGAGACTTCCATTATTTCTTTATTTAGTCTTGATTTCCTTGACTCTTTTAACTTTTCTAGAATGGTAAGCCTGTATTGTTTGTGTACAAAGTGAGGAGAAAGCCACACAGCGTTGGTCTTCGAATGATTTAATCCATTCTTAAAATCCTAGAAAAAGTTATATCAAGCAAATACTTGTCTTGTTTGGGTAATAAGAGCTGAATAATACAGGTATCTTTAGTTCAACAGAGGTACCTTCTGTGTTTAGTTGAGTGCTTAATTAGCACAGTCATACTGATAACATGAAATCAATCTATAAACAGGCAATGAAAAATGTAAAATGAAGAGAGAAAAATTTAGAGTTCAAAAGTGCTCTTGAGGTTAAAAAAATAGTTAAAGCTATGTCTAAAAGTGGAGGGGTTTTTAGCTATTAATCTTATTACTACATGACATCTTAGGTATATTAACAGAGTGTTTTATCCAGACTTTATAAATATCCTGAGTGGAGTCCTATTTTACAGTATTTGTTTTTTCATAAATTTTTAAAAATTAAAGTCCTCTGAATACATAGTAAATCAAATAGCATTGAAAGGTCCATCAAGAAGAGTGGTACTGCCACCCCATCCCATTTCCTTATCCAGAAGCAACAGCTCAATAATTTTAGCTGTTCATTTGATAGTTACATCCATTTTACCTGATGATACATACACCATTATTTCTTAATGTATCATCTTAAATATTACCTGTTGACATCTTGTAACATGAGGACCCATCTTTATTATAAGCTTGTCTGCATACTTTTCTCCATTCTTGAGATATAGTTATATGACTTTTTTTTAGTCATTAAGTATATATTGTTAACTTTAAAGCCATAGATTGTACTCAAATTGTATTTATTCTTTCGTTCAGCTCTTTGATATTTCTTCTTTTACTTGAGCATGTTCTTGAGTCTTAATTTACTTCCTCCAAGGGAAGTAAATTTCCTGAGTCCTTAAGTATCTAAAGCAAACTTTTTTTCTGCCCCCATATTTGTTTGATCACTTGTATGGAATTCTCAGTTGAAAATCATTTGCTGTCAGAATTGTGAAGGCACTGCTGCATTGTCTTTTACTGTCTGCTACTGTTGCTGAAATGTCTAGTGCCGTTCTCATTCTTCCTTGGTTATATTCTGCTTAAACCCTACCACCTTGCACCCTACAGAAGCATTTAGGATGGCGGCTTTGTTCCAGGAGTTGTGGCATTTCATGAGGGTGTTGGGGGCAGCGGGGGCGGTGCTGTGTACTTCGTTCATTGTGCTGGGTACTCTGTGGGTCTTTTGAAGTTGGAAACTCACACCCTCTGTTATGGTAAATTTTCTTAGAGTGTTTCTTTGGTAATTTTTTTTCCTTCTATTTTGCAGTTTTCTCTTTCCGGACCTACCCTATTCATTGGATATTGGACTCCCTTTGTTGATTCTCCAGTTTGCAGTTTTCTTCTTTCACATTTTCTCCTTTTCAAGTTTTCATTCTGCATTCTCAGAGATTACTCAGCTTTTGTTTCTAATTCTTTTACTGAATTTTCTTTTATTTTGACCCAATGTTTTTAATTGTCAAGAGCTCTTTCTTTTTTATAATTTATTTGTCATAGCATGCTGGTTTTGTATTTGGATACAGTATCCTCTTTTAACTCTGAGAATGTTACAATTTCTGGTTGTTCAATTTAAGTTTATCTGTTCCCTGCATTATCCACTTATTTTGGTCTCTTTTATGCCAAGATTTTCTTTCCTCATATGTCAGATAATCCTTGGTTATTCATGTGTATTAAATTGTGAAATGCTAAAGGTTATTTTGTAGCTCTGTGGGCATGGGTCGGAGCTTTTAATTGGTGGGCTTCACTGCCTCACTGTTTTGTGATTGGATAAAATCAGCTTTTTTTTTTTTTTTCACTTACCTGCAAATGTCTGTATGTGAATGGCTTTTATCTGAAACTGGTTTATTTCTTCTTAAAATAATCTTGGGCTCCCTTGTCCAAAGTTTACAGTCCATCTGCTAATGAGACTGAGAAAGGGAATTATTGGTTCAACTATTCCTTATTTCAAGCTACAGTTCATTTCACCTCTGCCTTCCATTCAGTCCCCAAATCTCCCTCATTCTTTTTCTCCAGCAAATACACCATTAGTTTCTTGCTTTGGGTGAGGACTGGGGAGAGTGTATACACGTGGCTGCTGGAATTCTTTACGTTAGACGGGCGTGGTTTTTATATTTAGACTTTCAACCTGTCCCCTAATAGTCTGTCCCAGACTTTTCTTCTGCCATTTGTCCTACAGGGACATTCAGTCTTTAGTGGCTCCACGGACTCAGGTTTCTTCTAATTGCTTCAGTGGATTCAACTGGCAAACTCTGCCCGTCAGTTATTCCTCTCCAGTTTTGCTGGCCCCTTGCTTTTTTGTGTGTATAGGTTAGACATACTTCTGCCTCAGGGTCTTTACATTCATGAAATGCACTTACTACATATATACTCATTTTTCTGCCCCAAGGAACAATCCCCAGATCTGAAGAATTTGTATTACTTAAGGATTGCAGGTTGGCAGTGGCATTCCTGGGATCGGCAGGCTCAGGTCCACACATCTCATTTCAAGATCCAGGTCATTTTTCTGGATTAGGTAGTTTTCACAGTAGAGGGCAGAAACTCAAGGGAGGACAGAGCCAAATTTAGCCAATGCATTTAAAGTGTCTGTGTAGATATGACACACCCTGTGAGCCCATACTCCATAGGTCAAGACAAATTGCATGGGAAATATGATGAGGAAAGAAACACTAATGAATAACTCAACCTACTACACCCCAGATATCCACAAGACTTACTCCTTACTTCCTTCAAGGCTTTGTTCTGATGTCACCATCTCTGTGACACCCTCCCTAATTCCACCCTATTTAAAATTTTATTACTCTTCTACTTCCTGTTTCCCTTCCCTGATTTATTTTTGTTCCTAATACTTCATACTATCTGACATGTTATCTAATTTGCATATTTTTAAATTAACTGTCTTTCCCACCTAGAGTATTTGTAAGCACCACAAGCCCAGAAATGTTGGCTTTTGTTTATTACTGTATACTCAGTACCCAGAATAGTGCCTGACACCTGGAAACTGCTCAAAAATATCTAAATATCCCTTCCTTCCCATGGAACTTTTTTTTTTCCTTAAATGTTAAAATCACGGATTCACTGATGAATCTGCATCCGTTTTCTTTGATTTTTGTGATTTATACCTTCACTATTATTAAAGGCTCTGTGGAGAGAGAGACATAAATACTTTTTATCAAATTAGCCATTCTTAACTACAAATCTGACTTCTTCAATATTTATTAAATAAAGAAAGGCTCTTGATTTAATGTACTGGCTTTCATACAAATTACCAAACGCAGATTTGATTGGGATGTTTTTCCAGAGTTAAGTCCTCTGTAAATGTTGGAGTAAATGAATTACTTAGCATAATAGCTATACAAGATATGTTTTGGTTGGTGATGCCACCCTCTGTGAATAGGGGATTTCTTGTTTGTCCTTCATGTGAAAAAAGTAACATTATAGTCAACCTACTTGAAAGCGAATTAGTTCTTATTCGCATGTGAATGAAGACGCCTAGGTGGGATTCAAAGCATTTTCTGTACTGAATACATATGGCATTTGTAATTTGTATTCAAAGACCTGTTTGCTGTTTTTGGCTTGATTTCTAACCTCATAAATGCAGAAAGCAGCTTCACTTCTTGTAGCAATATGCTAGCCTGGTCTGTCAACGATAATGATTTCCCATCAGTTATTCATCGTCTTAGACTTTGTTGTAGTAAATTGTTCTGCATTGTTTTCTGCCCTCACTACGTATTATCTCCCCAGCCCAGGTCATAATACAACAGATACTTGGGTATCATGATGTTATATATTCTTTTCCAGCTCACCATGGTGATATTGGGAAGGTGATCTTATTCCTGTTTTTCATATGGGAGATTGATGAAGCTGGATTTTAGTTTTTCATTACATCATAATACTTATTTGTGGACAAACTCATCAGAACTCTTAGGGAGCCATACATTTGTATCAATATAATCAATATTGATGGAAATACTTTGAAACTTCTCCTGTAGAATTAGAGTCAACTTACAAGCCACATTGCAATGGTCTTATTATTATATACCAGACTCTTATTTCTGTGTTAATTTAGTATGAATGTCTACATACCCTAGCATTTTTTTTTACTCCAAATAATGTTTATTTCCCAAAATAAACTTCATTCTGCAAAGATGAAAATCTATATCACACCTAAAATCATGTGATACAGATCTTAAAACTGCCAGATCGCATTCCAAAGTGCTTACTTTGAAAGGAAAATACTTAATTAAATGTCTAAATGATTATACATTTGTTTTCTTAAAGATTTCTTTATTGCTATAATTCTTACTGCTTCCTCTGCTTTTCCTTTTATTTTATTTTACTTTACTATTATTTTTTTGAGACAGAGTTTCACCCTTGTTGCCCAGGCTAGAGTGCAGTGGCACAACCTCAGCTCACTGCAACCTCCACCTCCGAGGTTCAAGCGATTCTCCTGCCTCAGCCTCCCAAGTAGTTGGGATTACAGGCACCCATTACCAAGCCTGGCTATTTTTTTTTTTTTTTTTTTAGTAGAGACAGGTTTTCACCACGTTGGCCAGGCTGATCTCAAACTCTTGGCCTCCCAAAGTGCTGGGATTACAGGCGTGAACCACCACACCCGGCCTGCTTTTCCTTTTCAACCCCAAATCTTAGATTCAGTTTCCTCATGACATTGTCACCAGCTCCATATAAATCATTCCTTTGTTGACGTTGTCATCATGTGCTTACTGAAACATGCCCTACATAACAAGGTAGAAAGAGCCAGACTTCAGGTTTCGTTTTGTTAAAGCACAGCCTTAATTTTCTCTAAGGAAAGGTAGATGTTGAATATGAAATAAACTTAAAAGAGAATGCCTCACATATAAAATCCCAGAATGTTACAAATGGAAGGGACCCAAGATGATTGCTAAGAAAGATCAACGCAACAGCCCTGGTCTAGAAAGAGGCACAAATTATTAAGACCTCAGCAAGACAGAGTCAAGGAAGAATTCCGACTGAGCATGAACAGGGGGTTGCTTAATGGTTACTTAGCATCGGCTTCATTTTTGCCCCGTGCATATGACCCCGAAACCGCATTGATAATATGTAAGGCCCTTTGGTTGTTTTTGTTTTTGTTCTGAAGATGTTTGCTACTTTTGAAATGTTTCCATATTTAGAGGTAATACGGTATGGTTGAAAGAGTGCATATTTTGGAGTCAGAAAACCTGAAATTCAATCGCGTCATTACCTTAAGCTAAATTTCTCCCTCTGTAGATGGGAGGAGTGACATTTAAATAACAGTTAAATAATAAGGAGAAGTAAGGTATGAAAAGATTCAAGCACTGGCCTGGCACATGGTGCTTAAAAAGTGTCTTGCTCTTTCTCTCTCCCTTCTTTATTATTTAATAAACTTTGGTATGTGTATTATAATTTGTACATCTTGATCTTATATACTGTATTAAAATTAAAAAATAGTGAAAAGCTGAATGCCTGGTCTCAAATACTTTAAATTCTGGTTGGGACGTAAGTACATGTACTCCAAAGATATTTACAGAGTAGGTTTTATTAAATGAACCGATACATATTGTACATAAAAGATGAAAGTGAAAGAATGATCAAGTTGTAAGGAGTACGGAGTAGGTGAGCTTGGAGCTGTATACGAAAACCTTTCACGGAAGAGCTCCAAGACGTCTTTTTGAACTTCCTTGACTCTGTTTGATAGTACTTAATCGGTCAGTTCAATGGTTCTTCATACCGTACAGATCACTGGCCTTGGCCGGGCGCGGTGGCTCAAGCCTGTAATCCCAGCACTTTGGGAGGCCGAGACGGGCGGATCACGAGGTCAGGAGATAGAGACCATCCTGGCTAACACAGTGAAACCCCGTCTCTACTAAAAAAAAAAAAAAATACAAAAAAACTAGCCGGGCGAGGTGGCGGGCGCCTGTAGTCCCAGCTACTCGGGAGGCTGAGGCAGGAGAATGGCGGGAACCCGGGAGGCGGAGCTTGCAGTGAGCCGAGATCCGGCCCCTGCACTCCAGCCTGGGCGACAGAGCGAGACTCCGTCTCAAAAAAAAAAAAAAAAAAAAAAAAAAAAAAAAAAAATCACTGGCCTTTATTATCCTGATAGTAGTGAACATAAGCATGTTAAGGTTGTCTTATCTGTGTTTAATCTTCTTAGGCACATACTATGGAACATCTTTATCTGTCATATTCATGATCCATGAAACCTCTTTTGAAGTCAGGTTGCATATTGCAAAAAGTAGAGCTCTAAAGTAGGTCACAGTCCTAAGAGAGGCACTGGAATCAACATCTGAAATTGAAAAGCTATTCTCCATTCGTATTAAGTTTTTAGGTTATCACTAAGAAAAAAAAAAAAAGCACACTAAAATTAGATGAAATAAAAGAAGCCCGAGTTATTCAAAATGTAAAGACTATAGAATGAATGCTAAAATTTTTCTTTTGCCCCTTTTCTTCCATCATTATGTCTAAAGATTGAAGTTAGTCTAAATAACTTTAGGTCTCATAATGTCTGAGAATTTAACAGCTTTACTGTTTTCTTTTTCTTTCTGGTCCAAGTACATCTGCCCTTATGCCATTACTCTTGTCAGAAACTCATTGCCAAGTGTCTTTAAAAATCAGTTACTGTGGACTTACGTTATTTCAAAACAGAACTAACCCTTCAGTTTGATTTTTCAGGAGTCATTCTTCATAGACAATTCTATCAGAATTTTTTTTTAATATAAATCAGTGTGAAAGCATTGGATTTTCTTAATTTAGTCTTGTCCAGGAAGCTGTTAAAGCTTTTTCCCCATTGAAGAGAGAACACTAAATTGTCAGAATGTACTCATTCTATGGGAGAAGTTTTGAAAGTAGAGGTTTATACATTTTCAACTTAGAGCACGAGATTCTTTGCAAAAGATTTAGTCAGATATCTGGAAGCCTTCCACTGTTGAAATACAGGGCTTCCAAACATATTTCTTCAAATGTCTTCTATATAGTTACTGTCTTTTATTTTGGCAAGTTATGCCAAAGAGATGAAATAGATCTTAGAGGCCTTAGAATATTAAGATCCTTAGGTTACATTCTTATATAGTATCCACTAATCATTTCATATACTTAAGTGATGAGTATATTAGTATCTTAAATTCTAGTTTGGTCATAGAGATTTGTGCTTTCATGGGTCCTGGAGCAGATGGTTTCTGTCCCCTGAGTGATTCATACTCAGGCTCTGGTATCAGCTTTCCTGGGATGGAATCCTAGTTCTGTCACTGACTAACTGGGTAGACTGAAACAGTTCATTTAACCCTGATAAGCCTCGGTTTTCTCTTTGTAAAACAGCGATAAATACTACCGATCTTGTTGAGCTGTTATAAGGATGAGACATATCACATGTCATATTGACAATGCCTGGCTCACAGTAAATGCTCCATAAATGTTAGCAATCGTTATTGTTGTTATTGATGATGGTTTTTGGAAGGCTTGCCTGAATTTTTTCAGTTATTAATATTGTGTGGGATAGGGTCTGTGAACCTTGGTTTCATTAAAGTAACTGTTCCTGTAAGAGGATGCTCCGTTGTGATTTGGTTGTATAAATCTCATTTGGCAATTGAGTACCAATAATATGATAGTCATAGATTAGGTATAGCTATCTAAATTGACCTGCTGTCAACAACTCCTGAAAGAGCATTTTGCAATAATTATCACTATCATCATTATTTCTGCTTCATGAAATCCATGAAATATTTATCTTATATCTAATCAGAATGATATAATTTTAGATATCACATAGGTGAGTAATAAATGATATAATGGGGTCCCTTTCTTCTGATAGATGTATGTTAGTATATTCTGATATAATGATATGCTGTGTACTGATCAGTGTACAATTAACTGTCAGATTTTGTGCAAATGAATAAGAAAGGTTTTGTGCAGTTAAATAGATGATGAAATGGGTCCTTTCTTCTTTCCTTTGAATCACAGTGACAACCTAACTTAGACTTTCAATTAAGCTTTCTAGCTTCCTACCTGTGTTCTTGTATTGGTTTTTTAGGTAGGAACATTTTCTCTGCATGGACAGAAACAGTTGATAAACTCAACTCCAACAGAGAAATAAATTACATGCCAGCTATAATGAGACATGAACATCCAGTAAATTTTCTTTTGCATGTAAAAATGTGGCAGTATGAAGTAAGAGTCAATAATTATTTATTGTTAATTCCCTAATGTTTGCTTCTGATGCACATGTAAATTGTGATGTGACTAAATTGAATGGAATTATCCGTTATTTTTAACATATTCACTCTAATGCACATGGATGAAAATGACTGTGATAATCTAGCAGGGATCCTTTGTGTTTTAGTGAAGCATGTAGGTCCGCATCCTGCAGTCTAATACAAATGGATCTCAGACCAAATTTAATGAAAATTACCTTTGCTGACAGCGAGCCTGAGACACAAATGGTCACTGTATCCTCAGATGTGTTTAACTCCATTTCAGTGGGGCCACCTTTGTTGTTTATAACTTCTAGGTATAGATTCTTGTGGGAGTTCTAAGATTGGTTTTAAGCTGTTTTTCCTTTCTTAACAAAAATAGTAAGCACCATATAATGCTTGCTTCGTTTCAATGATATTTTTTCATTCTTCACTCTTTCTTGCACATTTATTTGATGCTCAAGTGATAATATACAAACCACTTAGAATATTATTTCCTATTTTTCTGGAATATTAGAAGGAAAATATTACATAGAATTTTACATTCACGTATATAATTATTTCAATACTTTTGCCAGTAGAATTGAGTATCTCTTTTGAACAAATGCCGTGTCTGAGAACAAGAAGGATAGAATTAAATAAATGAGGGGATGGAAAATAAAAAATGGGCTGGACGTGATGGCTAACGTCTGTAATCCCAGCACTTTGGGAGGCTGAGACAGGCGGATCATATGAAGTTGGGAGTTCGAGACCAGCCTGACCAAGATGGAGAAACCCCATCTCTACTGAAAATACAAAATTAGCCGGGGGTGGTGGTGCATGCCTGTAATCCCACTACTCGGGAGGCCGAGGCAAAAGAATCACTTGAACCCGGGAGGCAGAGGTTGCGGTGAGCCGAGACTACGCCATTGCACTCCAGCCTGCACAACAAGAGTGAAACTCTGTCTCCCAAAAAAATAAATAAATAAATGGAGGGAGATACAGGTATATTGTTTGTAATTCAGATCTAAGATTATTTCTGAACCTGAACCAGAAGATAGACATTTGAAACAGAAAATCACAGTCAGTTAAGATCTTAGTTGTATTTTTGCCGAATACTATAAGATTTTTTTTAAAAAAGTATCCTACCAACTTTTAGTCTCCAGTTTATTGCTACCACCATAGTTCAGTCCCTTCAGTTGGATTATTTTTGTTTTTTTTTCTAATAAAATAGCCAGATTAATCTAGTTTACATTGCTTTATCAATCACTGTGTTTCTTAGAAAACTACAGAAGTATTCTCACTTCCTCTCCATCAGTACTACATGTTTTCTTCTGTGCAGGCCTTTTTTTGCTCTAGCTCGCCTCTAGCTCTCTAGCCTTATTTTGTCTACTCTGAAGACAAACCCCTTGGCTTTGGTTAGCTCCTTCCGACATGATTATGTCATGTCTCACTTGCCTAAAAGACTTCTCACTATAATCCTCAGTTTTGAAATCCTCTTTATCCTTTAAGGATTAACCTCAAGGATTGATTAATTTTCTAGTTATTCCAGTTCTGATTGGTAATTCTATGCTGTTAAGTTCTCTTATACATACATGTAGCATTTAATTATATTATGGATAATATGAATCTTACAATCAATGACATTTCCCTATTTGTCATTACCACTAAGAAGTGCAGGGCTGAATTATTGGCCAGTCTTTAGTAACTGTACAGAATCTTCATCATGTATTTCTGCCTATGAACTTCTCCTATAGCATTGTCTTAACCATAAAGCTTCTCTTTTGCAACATTTTTTTCTAATGTTGTAATCTCATTATACATTCTGTCTTCTTGTAAGCCACATCAAATCCTTATTAGGAGAGGCAGCCTTCCATGGGCCCTGAGTGCATCCTGCACACCCTTGCTGGCCTGGTCAAAAATGTAAGTCCCTGACTGCTCTTTACCCAGGGGATTTCTCAGGATGGTTTGTAGCAAGAAACCTTGACAAATGAGGCATTAGCCAAGAGCAGGCTTGTTAGTAGTTACTGTCAAACAGTGGATTCCCTGAGCTCAGTGTTCCTCAGCTGTGACAAACCCATTGTGTGCACAGCATCCATTTGGGCCAACCAGACTTGGGGCACAGAGGGACCAACGTACAATCCAATACTCCCATGCTGCTTGCTGTGCTATACCATGAGTTTTTGCCCCTGACCCAGGAGTCTTGTGTCAACATTTATGACAGCAGCAGGCTGTAGTAGGTTGTAATTAGGATAAAATCAAATACTATACCAGATAATCATTTATGGAAGATAGAAACTGTTCCATAAATTAATACAAATAAACGTGTTTTGAGCCTTTCAAACCAACCCACTGTGCATACCACTAACCTGAACATGCTGAACATGTAATTAGATGTCAGTCTATACTTATTATGCTTTGAAGAACTGAGCTTTTATGGAATCATGGCAGCTGTGACAATAATTAAATTGATAATTTCTTGGAATTATGTTGAGAAGACTTAAGATATTTAAACTGGTTGGATTTGTCTGCTTCAACTAAAAAGATGAATAGAGAGTATGTTTCACTTCACCTTGCCTCTTGAGAGGTTTCTGAAGAGAACTGCAGTGTAAAACAGTGTCTTATTTAGTTATCTACCTTAGTCTGTGTTCTCTCTCCTTTCATGGGTTGTGTTGCTTTTTTCCATTTTTAAATTATGTTCTCACTGCAATTTTGAGAATGTAGCATTTATAAATGTGAAGAAAAATCAGTAACAAAATTTTCCATTCGTTTAGTTTTTTTTTTTTTTTTTTAAACTCTGGCCTTAAAAGACAAAACAAAATTAGGATCATATAAATAAATGACATATGACCTCTGAAGGACTGGGTAGAAAAAAATTAATATTTATTGATTAGCTAGCAAGTGGTAGGTTCTTTTAAAGTGCTTTACATGTATTATATCATTAAATCTGCCAATGATCTAAGAGTTAAGTATTATTAAAAGAATATACTAGACTATTAGAAAGTGACACTAATTAGATTTAGGTACTAGCCCAAGTTCATATTGTAAGTAGCAAAAGAAGACTCTACCCAGGAAGATCAGACATTATCATCCAAGGCATGGTTCTTAACCAGGAGCTCTCATCTCCTGTGATAGTGAAAGTAAAGGAGGATGTGGAAGAGACTATTTCATATTACCAGAACCATTTTTCTGTCTTCCTTGATAAGGCTACATTTCCCAGCCCTCCACACTCCCTTGCGCATAGGTATGGACGTGTGGCTAGTTCTCTACAATGGAAAGTGAATGGAAGTGAGGTACCAGGCCGAAAATGTGCCTTCTCCATGGTCTCTTTTTACTTGCTGAAAGATAAAAGCAAAGGACTTCAGGGACCATAGAGGATGACAGAGTCACCAGATGGGAGGAACCCAGGTCTGAGTTATCACATAGAAAGTTGTCCCATTGAACGCCAGCATCAGACTAAGGTTGGAATGAGAAAGAAAAGCTTTTGTTATGTTACATCACTAATATTTCAGGGTTTATTTATTAAAACAGCTCACATTACCTTACCAAAATAGATGGGTATGATCAAATGTCACTACTAGGAGCATTAGAGGATTTTAAATATTTGATGAAATCATTATGGCATTAGTTTACTTTTGAGACTTCTAAAACATTTGATTATTACCTTGAATATATGAACAAAAAGTATTATGATTGCTTTATAAGAAGAAAAAACACTCTGAAAATACAAGCATATTGGGACTGATGTCCAGATAGTGGGAACCTGGTCCTTGAACTGCCCCTGTTTAATCTGGGGCAAGTGATTTAATCCCTGTGAGTCTCCCTTTCCTAGTGTGTAACATGAAACAATGTAACTTCTTTAGGGCGGCAGTAAAATTGCCATAGGCTAACAGTGTACGGAAACACAGTGGTTTGTATACGCCTTGAAGATGGAAATAGTGTCCAGTTTGTAAGTCTGCACTGGTACTGTTTTAGCACATAAGAAGTGTCAGTAAATATTGAATGAGTTTTTGGTGGAATAGGACATGATATCCTTTTAGAAAACGTTTTGGCATTTTGAGTCAAAAGCCATAAATATATATATTCTTGTTGTCGCAGTATTAACGTTTAGGATATTTATGAATACTCCACAGGAAGGAAGAAGTGAGGATAGGATAGGGTCGCAGAAGTCTCATCTCAGCCTTTGGAAATAGTCTCAGTGTTTAACTACAGTGGAGTAATTTGGTAAATTTTGGTAAACTTCACTCACTGCAAAGTTTTCCTGCTATTAAAAGGCAAGTAAGAAAAACCATATTCGTACCGTGAAAGTTTATACTAGAAAACTATCAAAGCATAAAATATAAAACATAGCTACATCTTTACTAAAAGCCTGGAAAAATTAAATGTATACTCAGTAAAGAATTAGAAGGAGTCATACATAGAAAATGGAAAACAGTTTGATATATTAGTGATAGGATTATGGAATTATTTTTTTCTTTCAGTTGCATTTGCAAACAAGATGGGAGAAGAGGCTGGAAAAGAACATAGGCTAGCTATTTAAAGATCCTGAATGAAAAAAAAAAAAACCCTTTGGGTTTCATTTTGTAAGGTTTTTAAAAAATAGATCTGGGATTAAATCTGGCTTTTAGAAAGATAATTTGTAGTAAGAGAGTGAGTAATAGGGAGATGGATTAGAGTATGACTGCAATAATTCAGGTGACAGAGGTGGAGGACCTGCGTTTCTTATTTCCTGTGTTTTGTTGCTGTGACATCTGGGGCCTTGCTGACCCTGGAGGGACTGCCCCTCCTAGTGTTTGCCAGTTCTAAAGATAATAAATAACTCGCCTACGAGTGCACTTTTCCACCTCAACCATCTCCCAAAGTGTGGGCTTTCACACTCTGGTCCATTATCCACCTGCCCTGATCACCCCAGGGCCGGGTACAGAGAGCCCTTGTGCCTCACAGCCAATTGAAAATATTTAAACTACCAATTCTAATGATTTTTAGTCTGTTTTGCCCATTTCTTCTCAAGGAAACCACAATAAAGGCTTGTTTAGGGTTTCCCCTCTCTCCCTCTGCCTCCTAATGAACCCTGATGCTTCTTTTTGTGACACTGTTGGGGCGGCATGCCCCTTCCTCTTGGGAAGCTGTGAGTAACAAGCTGCATTTTCGGCGGCAGTCATCTTCTGCTCTGTTGGCCTTACTACGCCTCAAAGCTTCCACTGGTACACGATATTTTTAAACTCAATATTGTGGGCCTAAATGAAAGCAGTGGAAATGGGGATGAGGAATAACATTGAAAGATGTGTAGGAGGGAGAATTACAGGTTTTTGATGGTGTTAGGATATGAAGAGTAGGGAAATGGAAGGAGCAGACGACTACTGACAGATTTTTAGCTTGACAGTATTAACTGTGGGGAAACAGACTAGGAAAAAGAAGTTTCAAAGGGGAAAGATAATAAATTCGGTTTTGGAACCTGAAAGACATCCATGTAGAAATATCTAGTGAGCAGTTATGAAGATGTGTCCTGAACAGTGGTTTTCAAACTTTTATGACTATGAAACACAGTAACAAGTCCATTTTACACCCGGCCCTATATGAAGATACGATTTCATATTTCACAGAACAATACCCCTTTCTTTGTGTGACGTATTCCGATAGCTTCTGTCTCTGCCATTCATTTTGTTTCATTTTTTATGTGTGCTGTAAGCCACTAAATTGAGTTCATGAACTACTAAAAGGTCACAACTCACTCTTTGGAAAACGCTGATCTGGGGCATTAAAAAAAACTCAGACTCGAAGAGATTTAGAAGTCATAAATATACAGATGTGAGTTTAAGCTATGGGACATTTTCTAGGGGCTGAGATGAAGATCAAGAACATTGCCCAGATTATTGCTCCATAGAATACCAAACATTTACAATTTTTAAAGCTTACAGAGCGAGAGGAAGCAGCAAGAGAAAGTGAGAAGGAATAGTACATCCTAATAGTAGACTCAGTCAAGTAATGTTGAGAAACCAAGAAAGGAGAACATTTTGAAGAGGGAATAATCAGTGTCAAATGCCAATAATGCACAATCATTTTTTACCCAGACTAGTACGACTGGATTTATCATTTAAGCTGTCACTCACGGTAAGTGAAAAAGCAGTTTCGGTAGTGTTCTGGGGGGAATAGGTTGCAATGGGTGGGAAAAATGAATTAGAAGTGAAGTAATTGAGGCAAAGAAGTTAGACTGCTTGTTCAGAGAGTTTGGTCTTAAAGGGAAAATAGATTGATTGGGTGACAGTCACTAAGTGAGGCACAGAAAAAATCCAAGTGAAAACTTTGGAACAGGATGGTTTGTCAAGGATGCATGTTCAAGACAGAATGATTGTTTGCAGAATTTTTTTTGAAAAAGGAATTTAGAGAATTTGAGAGGAAGTAGATGAGAGTGACAAACAGGTGGAAAAACAGTAGGAACAATTAAAATAAGATTACAGCCATTTCAGTTATTCAGCTTAGAAATGGACAGCCTAAAAACTGATAGCAAGAATCATCTAATGACTATGGCCCTAGATTAGAAAGATAAAAAAGTAGTCTGATGTGTGTGTGTGTGTATATATAGATATGAATATATATATGAATACATATATGTATGTACATATGTATACAATATGTATTTTATTCATTACTGTATATAATATTTCTTAGGTGTAAATTAGTTTGGAGAGACTTAATGAATATAAACCACGTTAAGCAGAGGGATGAGGTTTAATGTAAGGAGACTTCTGAAATACATATTTTAATACATATTTTTGATGATTTAGAATAAGTCACCTGGGAGAAATGGAATAAATTACTACTGTAAGTTATTTACAATTCTGTGAGTTTGTGATATCTGTGATACAGTAAAAGTCTAATACCCATTTAAAAGGTTTAAATAGAACCTGCTACATAAACTTTTCACATTTTACATTAGAAAACTTTGTGATTCCACACACAGCTCTAAGAAGCAGCTCTATAATGACCACATTTTCACCCTACATTAATCTGCAATTTCAAGTCGTAGTGCGGTTATGCTAGAGCAAAAAGTTTATTGTTGAGTCCAGGAGAAGAGCATTTCAATGCAAAAGTCTTAACATGATGCTATTTTACCACAAATTTAAACATATCATTGGTCAGCTGTGACCCTAGGCAGAGAGTTGACTGAAAATCGCCACATAATTTGTTGTGGGAGAATGCAACAGTGAATTAATGTGAGTGAGTAGAAATAGCACTGGACTGTGAGTTAGGAACTATTCATTCTGCAAAACATCAAACAAGTCAATCTCATCTTTAAATTGAATGGAAAATACCTCTACTTCCTATCTCACAGGCTTGTGATTACTATTCAGTGTGGTAATGAGTGTCGAAATCCTTTAAAAAGTCAACAGATGTATAAACATAAGTTGGTAGTATTGGATCATCATGGTTACATCTGTTGAAAGTACTACTCTCAGATTTGCTTAAAACAGAAAGTTCCAGGGTGCTTTGGCTAAATCCCAAAGGTACTTTTATAACGCCTTTATTAGTTCCCTACCTCACAGCCGAACACTTTTTATTAGGGTTCTTTTTCAAAGTTATGAATTTTTTTTAGAGTTGGCTGTAGTTTCCCATTATTTCATAGAGTCTGTAACATGTAAGCAGATGAAAAATGTTCTGTAAGGCCAGGCATAATGGCTCATGCCTGTAATCCTAGCACTTTGGGAGGCCAAGGCGAGTGGATCACTTGAGGTCAGGAGTTTTAGACCAGTCTGTCCAACATGATGAAACTCCATCTCCACTAAAAATACAAAATTTAGCTGGGCGTGATGGCACACACCAGTAGTCCCAACTACATGGGAGGCTGAGACAGAATAGCTTGAGCCCAGGAGGCAGAGTTTGCAGTGAGCTGAGATCATGCCACTGCACTCCAGTCTGGGCAACAGAGCAAAACTCAATCTCAAAAAAAAAAAAAAAAAAAAGTAGGATTACTGTATATCACATGAAAAAAACCAGAGAGTTGTCCATGTTTTCTCTGGGGTACATCCTCTTTGGAGTAGGAAGAATGAGTGCATTTTATATAAGAAAACAAAAAAGGAATTTCAAGGCAGGTAATTCCTATTGGATTATAAAATATGAGGCCTGTGACTGATTCTTAGATTTTTAACAGAAAAAAAGATGAAGGAATAGAAACTCTGCATTTTAAAAGAACTTCTTTCCTCACTTTTACCGTGGAGCCAGAAGCAAAGATACATCCAAACCCTGCCAAGAAGAATATAAAAAACATAAGTTGGACACGCTTATGGAAATGACCAGAACCATAATTTAAAAGTAGGGAAAAGGTTTCTGAAGTGTCAAGATTGTAGTCTCAGAGCTTCACGGTAGCATTGGAATTCAACAGGCTCTTTGGCCTCTTTTCTGTAGTCTGTTATTTGGTTTAAAAAAACAAAGTTCAATATAAGATAATAGATAATAGTCAACATTGTATGGTTCTAGGAGAAGTGATTGAAGTTTAGCCAGTTTTTATACCTTATTTGCATACCTATACTTAACCTTCATCTTCAATTATTTCAAAGTAATGTGTTGCAAATATTCATAGTACACTGAAAAAGCTATAATTCTACTAATGCGTATAAAACAAACGTAGAAGTATAGAACCATGAGAGAAACCACATGTTAATCTACCTGGAAATAAATACAAGTAGTCCCCTACATGTCCAAGCAGTGCTGCCTCTGCTTGCTTCACCAACACCACTACTTGATGAAGACACCCTAGATCCTCTTTTTCTTGATCTTTTTCCTTCCCTTTTCTTTTTCTTGTTCTTTTTGTTTCTGAAGCCTTGGAAGCCTTCAGTTCATATTCGTAGGAGTCTACTGTGTTCATGGTGCCTGGGGCCTCATAGTAATAAAAGTCTTTGGGAATCATACTGGAATCAGGTACACTCTAGAAACACTCAAATCATCAGGAAACACCAGGTAGTATAATAGAAGGTGAGTGTGTTAGGCAGAATTCCCAGATGGCCCCCGAGATTCCCACCCCTGGGTGTGCCCGTTGTGCATGAATCTGTGACTGTGAGTGGGATCTGTGAATATGATGGACTATCACTCCGGTGAGTGTCTTATGTTATATGGGAAAGGGGTTTGTAAGCATTTTTAAGATCCCTAATCAGTTGACTCTGCATTAATCTAGTGGGAGATCATCTTGGGTGGGCCAGACCTAATTGAAAGAGCCCTTAAAAAAGATAAGAAGCAGCAGCAGATGCTCTCCAATTAGCCTAAAAAAAAGAAAAAAAAAAAAAGAGAAAACTGCTGGGTTATGAAGCTGCTGTTGGAGAGAGAAGGCGTCTAGGGCCTGAGGGCCTCAGTCCCATAGCTGTAAGGAACTGAGTTCTGCCAACGACCTGGATGAATTAGAAGGAAACCCCCAAGCTCTAGAAGAGACAGCAGCTCGGCTGACACCTTGATTTCAACCTGGTAAGATCCTGAATAGAGGACCAGTAACTCAGACCTGGACCATCCTGACCCCTGGAAACTGTAAGATAATACATTTGTTGTTCTAACTGGCTAAGATTAAGTGATAATTTGTTACTTAGCAATGGAACACTAATATAGCTACACAGAGAATAAAATCAGAGAGTACATGAGAATCCCAAACCTATTAAGGAAAACAACTAATAATAACTTACTTATTTAGTACCAGCAATGTACTGGGCATTATAGTGGACGTTGTTTCTAATTCTCACTGCAGGTTTTATGACCAAAACTAAGACTCAGTAAAATGTTGAAACTTACCCAAGTTCCTTCCCAGTCCACCCATTACACTGTCCAGTGTGGTAACCAGTAGCCAATGCGGCAATCAAGCACTTGCATAGTGGCCAGGCTGAATTGAGATGAACTGCAAGTGTGAAATAAACTCTGCATTTTGAAGCTTTAGTGCTCCCCCAAAATGTAAAATATGTCAGTTATTGTTGTGTGTTGATTCCATGCTGAAATTATTATTTTTGATATATTAAATTGCATTATGCAAATCAATTTCACCTGCTTTTAAAAACTTTTAAATGTGGGTATTAAACAGTTATGATTATGTATGTGGTTCGTATATATTTCTGTTGGAAAGAGAAGAATTTGAAAAACAAGATAGAAAACAAAACTCACATCCCACTACTCAGAAATAAGCATTGTTAATATTTTCATATACTTCTGTTCAGTTATTTTTAAGGTAGAAATTTTTCTTTCCCTCTCCACAGTTTGTTTCAGTATGTCAAGAAACATTTGTAGGGGCAAGAGAAAGAAACCCCAGGAAAGCTTAAAATGTTTGCCTGGGATGTTACATTTGTTAAGTTGAGGAGCTGAAATCCAATCCCATGTCTTTCTGAGAATTCCACTTCTATTTGTTGCCAAGACCTGTGCTCTCTCTGCTGTAGCACAGTACATCTCTTCAAAAATCTTTACAAGAAAAATTAAAAGATGACTTATAGTATTACATAAAAGAAAGTACTGAACAGAAAAGAAAACTCAACAGGGCCTGAAATTTTACATTTTTATGGATAGTTTTATTTGGGAAAAAAAGATTTCTATATTTCATAATTTCTAAGCAAATTTCTAAACATTGGTGACTACTTATGTTTATACAGTTGTTGTATTTGGGAAAAAACCTCTATATTCCAATGTTTATAGGATTGTTTGTAATTTTTTTTCTAAAATGTATTGAAGAGGTATAGGTGGGCAGGGGATGCTAGATATAGTTAATGTTGGCTGTTAATGCTAGCAATTATTAACAGGTGTGTATAGAATTAAGCAAATAGTTGCTTTAGAGATAATTTTTTAAAATGAAATTTGAAGGAAAAGAAAGATACAGATAGGAAGAACTAAAATTGTCTTCGTTTGCAGACTACATGATCTTGTCTTAGAAAATCCTAAGGAATCTTTAAAAATAATTTCTGGTTGAGCAAGGTCATAAGATACAAGACCAGTATAAAAAAATCAATTGTGTTTCTACGTTGTAGCAACAAGCGATCTGAAAACAAAATTAAGAAAGTAGTCAGTCAATAGTAAATCTAGTCTCTGGATTAGCAGGTTCATTTCCACCACAGGCAAATACAATCCTTGGCATCAGACAAGCCCATAGATGTGTATGCATTTAGGGTGTTTGATCTTAACTTAAAAGATTTCATATTGCCTTGGTTTCAGAATATATATTAGTAAGTTTTGAGCATTCGTTACTGAATTGCACTGAAAGTATCTCGCTTCACATATTAGCGTTTTCAAAAGCAGATACAAAAGAGTTGTGCATTAAATTATTCCTGCTAAGTGTAAGAACCGGCGTGACAGTTTGGCTGCTGCTTTTATGGTACAACAGATGTTGGCATTTCAAAATAAACATAAACTCTTTTCCCTAGAAGTAAATTTCCTTCTTCATAAATTAGTTCTGGACAAGTTAGTATAGGCTTGTATCTTCTAGCGAGTTTGTGATTTATTATTTTTATAACAAAATGGCTTAAAAGAAAAATAATTATAGTACCATATGAAATTCATACATCAGCTCTTTCCTTCTCTCATGGGCCATAGTTCTAATTATTTTTTCTAATGGTAATTGATAACCAGGTGAATTCCCTTGCCGTTGCAGCTTTATGGAATTTTTTTGCTCTTAGCTTTCTTGGGAATAATAGAAAATCTCCAAGTTCAAATATATGTCAGACTGATGTGCTCCTTCTGTACATAAATAATAACTTTATTCAGGAGCGTGTTAAAGGTAGCTTTCATTTTTTATTTCAGATTTGCATCAGAAGGGTAATGACAGTTCATTAGCCCTTGAAGTATCTAAAACTTAGAAAATATATTTCACAATTCAAGGTTAAATGGGTCATGATCAGTGATGAAAGGAAGTGTCATGCTCTCTGTAGAATGTTTCACATATTTCAAAGTGTTATCTTTACAGGGAAACACGTCACCATTCTTCTTCAGAGAAGCGACCTGATGATAGGAAGATCTATCCCATCTTATGCTTTCATACATTTATCAAGATTTGGCTATGTAGACTTTTCCTGAGGGAAGTTTCACACTGACTTTAGTAGTTGTCTTTGGTACTAAAACATTAGATGAGAAGGATTGTACAGTTATAAATTATCGTGCTTTGTATGTGCTTTTGGAACAATGCTTTTTCATACTGCTATATTTGCATGTAGAGTTTTAATTAAGAGATAACTGTCTCCACAGGTTGGCTGCAGAAGGCCGCAATCTCCAGCAGGGAGATAAATGCCAGTGCCAAGTCATACAGGTTGGGTAGCAAATGGGGGGTCGCTAAGATAAAATGGGCTTGAAATTAAAAGCATGAGAGTCACTTCTTTGTAATTTAATGAAAAGTATAAAGTATTTTTAATGCATTCACTTATTTTTAAATAATTCCCTATTTTTAATGGACTTTAAAAGTATCCTGAATGTTGCTGCCTCGGTAGGATATTTTTTTAAAAAATTCAGCATATGGTTTATTTTTCTAAGCAATTATTATTTAATTCTTAACCAGGAATGTTATAGTCCATGACAATTTAATTTTTTCCTTGTTTTTCCCTGATTCGTTAGAGTCAGGATTCTCTTCCCATGTTCACAAACGAATTTTTCTTACAAGTGACCTAGATCAAAGAGAAAATAGTTAATTGACTCTCTAGAAAAACCATTCAGAAAAGAGACTCATACGAAGTTCTAACTCGGATTGGCTATTAAGAACTAGTGGCTAGGAATATTTTATATAGAAAGAGAAAAAAATTTGAATATTTTTTATTGATAGAGTTGTACATATTTTTAAGTACATGTGATATTTTGATGCATGTGTACAATGTGTAAATGATCTAATCAGGATAATTGGGATATCCAGCACCTTATACATTAATTTTTTTCTTCGTGTTGGGAACATTATAATTCTTCTCGTCTAGCTATTTTGGAATATACAGTAAATTATTATTAACTATTATTTCCCCATTGTACTATCAAATATAGAACTTAATCCTATCTAACTGTATTTTCATATCCATCAACCAAATTAGCTTGATCTTTTCCTCCCGCTTTCCCTTTGCAGCCAGTGGAAACTGCCATTCTCCCCTCTACCTCCATGAGATCCACTTTTTTCACTCCCACGTGTGAATGAGAATATGAGCTATGTGTCTTCTTGTGCATGGCTTATTTCATTTCACACAATGACCTCCATCTCCATCCACGTTGTTGCAAATATCATTCTTATGGCTGATTTATATTCCACTGTGTATATATACCACGTTCCTTTCTTTTTTAAAAATTTATTTGTTTTAAATTTTACTTTAAGTTCTGGGATACATGTGTAGAACATGCAGTTTTGTTACATAGATTTACATATGCCATGGTGTATACCACATTTTCTTTATCCATTTCTCTGTTGATGGACAATTAGGTTGATTCCAAATCTTGGCTCTGGTGAATAATTCTGCAGTAAACGTGGGAGTGCAGATACCTCTGACATACTGACTCCTTTTGGATATCCAGCAGAGGGATTTCTGGATCATATGGTAGTTCTATTTTTAGGTTTTTGAGGAACCTTCCTACTGTTTTCCATAACGGCTGTACTACTTTACATTCCACCAACAGTGTGTGAGCATTTCCCTGTCTTCACATCCTTGCCAGAATTTGTTGTTTTTTGTCTTTTTGGTAACAGCCATTCTCATGGGTGAGATGATCTCTTCGGGGTTTTCATTTGTATTTTCATTTTTTTATATACATGTTGGCCATCTGTCTCTCTTGAGAAATGTTTGTTCAGGCCGTTTGATCATTTTTAGATTGGATAAGTTGGCAGGTTTCGTTTTTTTGTTTCTTTGTTTTTTTGTGTGTTTTTTGTTGTTGTTGTTTTTTGTTTTTTTGCTGTTGAGTAGGCGGATGTTAAGTAATGCTTAATTGAGACCTCCACTTCCAGTCCAGGCACAGTTCATAGACCAAAGGGAAAATGTTGTCGCCACCAAGCCTGTACTTCTGATCAAGACTCACTGTTTGTCCTTTCTGCTTTTACGTTTAACCAAGTAATTATTTCTGCTTTGTCCTCGGTTATGTTAGTCAGTTATAACCTTTCTTGGAACATTGAAGGTTCCTTTGTGCATAATGTGATGGGCAGGGGAAACCTTCCATTCCCTGTTCTCATAGTAAATTAGTGGCTACTGAGAAGAGAAAAGAATTGCTGTATTGTAATATGACATAGCATAATATAGCATAATATAACATGACATGTCATAACGTGATGGAATAATCTACCTTCTCCGTTAAGTATTAAAAGTTAGAGCAAATGTTATTCCCCAAGAAGCAGCTCTGGGCAATTTGAAGCTGTTTGTGTAAGTAAGAGTATAGATTTCTGATGTCTTTTATTACTGTTTGTTTCCTGGTTGAAGATTTTCTATATATATCACTTACAGCCTACCTGGTTTGGAAGGGGTAAGATTTGAGTCAACTCTCCTTATTTTCTTATTTAAAAACAATTATTATAATGAGAGATAAATGGAATAATTGAAGAGAATAGAAACAATACATTTTACTTTATTACTTTCTTTTATAATATCATATAAATATTCTATAAGATATTTACTTTCCTCATATGTATCATAACATACTACAAAGGAATATAACCAGTTAAGAGGGAAGAATTTTCCATAGGAAAAAAAAGAGCTAGAAATCTGACAGTTCATGCAGTCCCTTTCATATCGCTTCTTGCCATTATCTCTGTTATTCATCACTTTTCCTATAACTTGGACGCAGTCATCCTCTTTTTACGGTTAAAGACCAGTCTTTTAAGAGACAATCGTTGCTTAAGTTTATTTGGAAAAAAGGACGAAGAACATGCTCACAAAAAAAAAAAAAAAAAGTCAAAAAAAAAAAGAAAGCAAAAGTCAGATTGTACAATTAATTATTTTGCCAAATACTTGAATGGGTTATCATTTCAAATTGGTGAAACGTCAAAAATCTTGCACTGAGAACCAGTATACCATCTTTTAATTCATTCAGAATGATGGGATAATATACCTCCACACTGATGAATTTTTTTTTGTTTTTTGAATCAGAGTCTGTCTCTGTCACTCAGGCCAGAGTACAGTGGCATGACCACGGCTCACTGTATCCACCACCTCCCAGGCTCAAGCAATCCTTCCACCTCAGCCTCTCAAGCAGCTGTGGCTACAGTTGTGCACCACCATGCCTATATTTTTTTATTTTTTGTAGAGGCAGAGTTTTGCTATGTTGCCAGAGTTGGTCTCAAACTCCTGGGCTCAAGTGATCCTCCTGTCTCGGTCTCTCAAAGTACTGGGATTACAGACTTGAGACGTCACACCCGACCTGACTGACTTCTTTTAAAACCAAACAAGTATTTGTAAATCCAAACTCAGAGTCATTGCTTTTTAAGACCAGAGGGGGCCAGGCACAGTGGCTCATACCTGTAATCCTAGCACTTTGGGAGGCCAAGGTGGATGGATCCCTTGCCCCCTGGAGTTTGAGACATAGTAAAACCCTGTCCCTACGAAAAAAAAAAAAAGAAAAGAAAAACAGAGAAGAAAAGAAAACTAGCTAGGCCTGGTGGCACGCACCTGTGGTATGGTCCCAGCTATACAGGAGGCTGAGGTGGAAGGATCTCTTGAACCCAAGAAGTGGAAGTTGTGGGAAGCCAAGATCACACCACTGCACTCCAGCTTTGGTGACACAGTGAGACCCTGTCTCAAAAAAAAAAAAAAAAAGAAACCAGAGGGAATAAAATTTCATGTGAGGAAACGAAGACCCAGGAGGTGCACAGTAATTTTCATAGTCACACAGGGAGGCCCTGGTGTCCATGAGTTTAGCCTCTATACCTGCCAAATCCTTACTCCAGGGTGCAGCACTCCACCCTGCCTCTGCCTTGGGTAAGGAACAAATTTAGTAGTCAGGAAATTTATGAAAGAATTGCCCATGGGGTAGTCCACAAAGTGGACTCCATAGTCTATTAAAACTGTGATCTTAAAAATTAACAAAAATGGAAGCTATAGCAGCTGCTGGCTCCAGACATAAATTTAATCCTCACAACCATGCTCTTGGATGCACATTATTTCCAATTTTACAGATTAGGATCCAGAGACTTGGAGAGGTTAGTTAGGTGATTAACCGAAAGTCATACCATGATAGTTGCCAAAACATAAAATTCAGCCTATCTGACTTCAAAGACCAAACACTTTCCATCACACTATGCTTTCTCTCCTCTATACTTTTCAAAAAATCCATTTCTGATGAAGCAGAGCACATGTATGTGACTTACGAATGTAATGCTTCTATAGAGAAGTCCAGAACTGTGTTTATGTCCACCCACCCCTCTGACACCTGCCACGTATGCCACGTATGGGAGTTGTAGTAAGGAATTCCTGTTGCCCTGAGAGTTCTGTTGTCCTCATGCGTATTGATTGCCTGCAGAAGTTTAGTTGTCAAATTACTTGCCTCTTTGTCAGTTAACAGCATTGTTTGCTTGAGTGGAGTACCGCACTCAAAATGAAGCCAGCAAGATTTCCAAATAAATGAAAGACATTCCGATAAGAAATATGGACATAGTCAAGCCTCATGAGAGGACATAATCAGGAAAACACTGAACAACTCATTACTGATTTAGATTATTTTCTACAGTTTCCAATGCCTGACACAAGTTTTCCTATTGCATTTGCCGCTTGCTTTCTTTTCCTTTTTTTTTTTTTGTTTTTTTGTTTTGAGACGGAGTCTTGCTGTGTCGCCCAGGCTGGAGTGCAGTGGCACCATCTCGGCTCACCGCAAGCTCCGCCTCCCGGGTTCATGTAGTTCTCTTGCCTCAGCCTCCTGAGTAGCTGGGACTACAGGCGCCACCAGCATGCCTGGCTAACTTTTTTGTATTTTTAGTAGAGACGGGGTTTCACTGTGTTAGCCAGGATGGTCTCAATCTCCTGACCTCGTGATCCGCCTGCCTCGGCCTCCCAAAGTGCTGGGATTACAGGCATGAGCCACCGGCTGCATTTGCCACTTTCTTATGTATCTCGTAGAGGCAGCCCCTAACCATCCCATTTCAAGTGCCCTGCCCCTCTCACTGTCCTGTTGTGATTGGTAGTACCCTCAGTAGCGCTGCACGTTTAGTCTAACCCTATGACATTCCCCTTCTTGTTTCATTTTCCTTTTGCCAAGTCAAACACGTGACTTAGTGGGACTCTATACCTATAGACATTGTTGTCAGGTATAAACATGCACTCAAAGGAAAGGAAATAGAAAAAGAAAATAGTGGGAAGGAAGAATATTACTTTGTTTAGTGTCTGCAACCCTCACTAGAATGTAAACTCCATGAAGGTCGAGCTGTAATTGTGTTTTGTTCACCTCTCAAACAGAGAACACATTTGCTGAATGACTGACTGAATGAATGAATTGCACTAATTTACTACAAAGGCTCAATAGCTGCTCATTTCTCTTAACTATTTTACTTCCTAACGGATTTAGCCTGGTAGCACGTCTTTTATTCCTTAACATAGACAGGTAGCTACCGTTCTTGTGCTGGCTTGTTGAATTGTGTGATGATAGTCCTGAATCTGTGTGATGATAGTCTTGAGGCTGTGTTCACTACTATGTATAATATTATTGGTTACTTGTCTCTCTTTTACCTTCTTGAAACTAGTTAGCCCTTTCCCTCCTTTCTGAGTTCTTTAATTTTTTTTTTCTGAGCTCCTAATATGGAAATCTGCTGGTATGTATAATACATCTGACAAATGAAATGTGGATAATTATATTGTTTTTCTTTACAGATATAATGAGTTGTCTAAAGTATTAGACTTGAAAGCAAATATTTCAATTAAAGAAGTCAAAAGTAGTTAACAATCAAAGGAGGTAATACAGTCAAATGAAAAGTTAGGTAATAGGTTCTTAACATACATTTGCTATTTGTTGCCTACCTTATTTCCTCCAGTTTTGAAACTACTTTTGTTTTTTAACTTTCTGAAATTGGGATGTATTTCCAAAAAGAAACTTGCTTGCTGCCAGGTAAGAGGAATAAATTATGACATGGTTGTCACCATGGTGCTATACCTAATTACAGATGATCAGGTCATTCAGAAGAATTGTTAAACTTTAAATGAAGGAAAGGCTTGTGATTGTGTTACTAAAACAAACCAAAAACAGGATATTTAATTATGTAGGTTAAGGGGAAGTATTACCTGTTGGTTTAAAAAAAAATAAAACACACCCCAATGTACATGTATATATACACTAATGTGGCATTTTACCCTGAGTAAGATGTAATTAAATGGATGATTGATGATGTCACAATTCATGATCTCACAGATAGAAGGAATACAGCGATTGTGTGCATTTGGATAGGTCACTTAATGTCTCTAAACATTCATTTTCTCACCTGTGTATATAAGGAGTTAGGCCAAAGGTTTTTGTTTTTGTTTTTGTTTTTTGAGATGGAGTCTCGCTCTGTCACCAGGCTGGAGTGCAGTGGCACGATCTCAGCGCACTGCAACCTCCGCCTCCCAGGTTCAAGCAAGTCTCCTGCCTCAGCCTCCTGAGTAACTGGGACTACAGGTGCATGCCGCCACGCCTGGCTAATTTTTGTATTTTTAGTAGAGACGGGGTTTCACCATGTTGGCCAGGATAGTCTCGATCTCTTGACCTCGTGATCCGCCGGCCTCAGCCTCCCAAAGTGCTGGGATTACAGGTGTGAACCACTGTGCCTGGCCTAGGCCAAAGATTTTTAAAATCCTTTCCAACCCTAATATTCTTGCGTTCTTATGTTGAAAATGAATCTTGAAAACTTAGCAAGATTTTAAATGTTTGGTTTTTTCTGAGACAGAGTCTCACTCTGTCACCCAGGCCGGAGTGCAGTGTTGTGATCTTGACTCACAGCAACCTCCTCCTGGGTTCAAGCAACAATCCTGCCTCAACCTCCCAAGTAGCTGGGATTACAGACATGTGCCACCATGTCCAGCTAATTTTTTGTATTTTTAGTAGAGACGGGGTTTCACAGTGTTGGCCAGGCTGTAAAAAATTTTAATCACTACTGAAAATTACATTCTCTGTGGCCCAAGGGTTTCTCCAGTGCCTGCTTCCAGAATCAGTTTAGTAGAGGAAGATATACAAATACTGTATTATAAAACATTCAATGAAAATACAGAATTCTGAAGAAAAAATAGGCTATTTCTCTGATCTATGTATGTGTTTTAGGGGAAGAGTGATTCTTTTTTATCAGCAAAGACGTTAAACCAAAATCTGAGGACAAGCAGGAGTCTCGTTTAATCATGCAAAATTGCAGCTTTTATTACAACAGTTTATTAAGGTAAATTATGCATTAAACAAACCAATTTTGTATTACTATGAATCATTCAGTATGGTGAATTTGGATCATTTAAACTGCAGGGTTGTCCCATCTTTTGGCTTCCCTGAGCCATATTGGAAGAAGAATTGCCTTGAGCCGCACATAAAATACACTAACAATAGTAGCTGATAAGCTTAAAAAAATAGCAAAAAGATCTCATAATGTTTTAAGAAAGTTTATGAATTGGTGTTGGGCCGCGTTCAAAGCTGTCCTGGGTTGCATGTGGGCTGCGGCCCAGAGGCCACGGCTTGGACACACTTGATTTAAAAGATTGTACTTTGATTATAGAAGTTCAGTGTTCATATTTACTCTGTACCTTAAGTACTTGACGCATGATCGTTCTCTGCTTACCTGTGTCAATGTTTAGCTGCAGTAACACATTTTTGCGATTTCTATGCTTGCGACTGAAACTCACTGTGGCTTATGAACTTGTCAATTTCTATTCCTGTCATGTTGAAGAGATTTCCAGGCAGATGCAAGTTTTCAATATTTTCATAGAGAAAGGAAGAACGTCTTATTTACTGGGCTAGTGCCATAATTGAACTTGAAAGGAGTTGGGAGGGAGGGCGGTGAACATTAGGACCACTGGTGCTCTAAAGAGGAACCCTAAGACAAACCAAAGTTTGTCGCTTAGTCTGAAAAGATTATCTCTGTGGCTTATTTTGTGTCTTATCGATAAATTATGGTGGACTTTCAAGTATAAAATGTGTTCAACATCGATTTTTCATTCAGTATTAACTTTCTTATCACTTAGGAGTTCCAGGCATAATAGAGATAATCATCTGGAAAGACAGGCCTCTTCTCTCTGCTATACCCACTAACTTTTAATGTTTATCTAGGATGAGTTTTTAGCTTCCATTTCACTCTTTTTCCTTTCTTCTACAGTAGTATCAATTTTTTCCACTCCACCCCATTTGGTTCAGGGGCCTAGATAGTACTAAAGGCATACTATAACCTTCTCCCTGTAATTATCAGGGAGCACTCTCTTTTCCTCTCCATCTATTCATTCACTCATTTGTTCATTTATTCCTTGACATACGCTTTTAACAAATATTTGTTCAATACCAACTTACGGGCTAAGGTGTTCTGTATATAAACCCCAGTTAGCCACTGACACCAAAGTCATGGCTTATACAGTGTAGTTGCAGAGAAAAGTAAGTCAACAATTACCATACAGTGTGATAAATACAGTAAGTAGACTTGTGTACAGGTGCCAGATGATTTAAACTGGGCTCTTGTGAGGAGAGACCAATATTGTTTTAAGCCTTTGCTCTATCCTTGCCAGTAGGTTTTTTTTTTTTTTTTTTTTGAGACTGAATCTCACTCTGTTGCCCAGGCTGGAGTGCAGTGGCACAATCTTGGCTCACTGCAAGCTCCGCCTCCCAGGTTCCCGCCATTCTCCTGCCTCCGCCTCCCGAGTAGCTGGGACTACAGGCGCCCGCCACCACACCCGGCTAATTTTTTATATTTTTAGTGGAGACGGGGTTTCACCGTGTTAGCCAAGATAGTCTTGATCTCCTGACCTTGTGATCCGCCCGCCTCAGCCTCCCAAAGTGCTGGAATTACAGGCGTGAGCCACTGCGTCCGGCCTGCCAGTAGGTTTTTATGTGGTTAGCTGGTTTGAGTATATATGTAAGTGAGGTATTTTGATATCAAGGAGTAAAGGAAAATTACTTTTTGAAATAACTGGGAATTTCAGACTGGTCAGTGAGAATTTGTTTCTGTTTTAAAATTAAATTATAGAGGTGGCTGACATCTCAACCACAACTTGTTCACAAACATATTCATCTCATAGTCAGTGACTTTTTTGTAAATTTTTTTGGAACATGAGGAAAAAAATATTAGGCATTGAAACTCAGCGGGCTCGTATTTTCTTTTTGTCATTGGAATTATCTCTAAATTTTATGCATGCACACATTTTCAACAGGCTGCCTCTCCAAAGTATTGTGTTTAGAAACACTGCAGATTTTAGTTGAACTTTGCCTTTCCCTGTTTGTAAAATATCTATTTTACTTACATTGCCCTGTTGCAGGACACAATGAAAGTAGTTCAGAAGGATATGTGAAACTGAAGGGGAACGGACACATTAATGCTAGAAGCGATGAAGTGCTGCAGCACTCTGTGTTGCTTGGTCTTGAGCAGAGTTCCTCATCTTAGTACGAGCAACATTTCGAGCCCACAGGTATTTATTGTGGGGCCATGCTGTGCATTTTAGGATGTGTAGCACCATCTCTCACCTCTACCTACTAGATGCTGGTAGCACCCTCCTAGTCATGGCAACCAAAAATGTCTCCAGACATTTTCTAATGTCCCCTGGGGGACAAAATTGCTCCCAGTTGAGAACTGCTGGCCTGAAGTGTAGTTGCAGAGAAATGGATCTGTTTTGGAGGTAGAATTAGCAGGACTGGCTTATGGATTCCCCGTGGAGGTTGAGAAAAAGGAAAGAGCTCGAAGTGAATCCTAGATGTTCGGCTTACACTCCCAGTGGAGGTTGGTGCCGTTTACTGAGATGGGGAAGACTGTGGGAGGACAGGTAATAATGGGGACTGGGCAGGTGTAAATCAAATCGTTTCTGTTGATTTGGACATAGCAAGTTTAAATCCAAAAGAGATGTCAGTTGGGCAGGTGGATTTGAGTCTGTTGCTCAAAGGAGACTTTTTTAAAGCACAGTCAGTGAGGCCCCTCCGGAGAGAGTGTAGATGGAGGAGAAAAGGGTGGTCTCGAAACCAAGCTCTGGGAGTGGTTAGAGGAGAATGGACCAGTGAAGGAGGCTGGTGAGAAGAAATCAAAGAGCCTGTGCTGTCATGGAAATCAAGAAAGGAAAGTGTGTCAAAGAGGAGTATTCACTTTTGTTAAATACCTCCAAGACATTTGATAAGAAATGCTAACATTGTTTTGTTACAAATAACTGAAATTAATTTTTAGGTGTGAAAAAATTAGGTCCTAAAGCAAATAAAAAGATAATAATGGGGACATAAAATAGGCTGTGAAGTGAACTTAACATGCTGAAAGTTACAAATCCCAAAGACGTAACCCTTGCTCTGGCTGTGCTGCACATCTCGGCTGTGGATGTTCTAAAAGCCATTAGAAAGCCTTCTGTCACTTCCAGTGTTCACAATGACCATAAAATAAAAGGGGTCCCCAAGACCACCCCAGGCTAGACGATTTGCTAGGAGGACTCACAGGGCTCAATATGTTAGTCATATTCACAAGTAAGATTTACTAGAGTGAGAGGGACTAGAGCAAAGTCAGCAAAAGGAAAAGACACGTGGGGTGAAGTCCACAGGAAACCAGGCACCAGCTTCCAAGACCTCTCCTGTGTCTGTCTGCCCCAGGACAGTCAATTCCTATGGCAGTGAGAACACATGTGTGAAATGTGTTCTGCCAGGGAAGCTCGTTAGAGCCTCCGTGCAGTGTTTTACTGGGGCTGGTCACGGAGGCACCTTCTGCCTGGCATGTACCAAAATCCCAGGCTCGCAGAAGGAAAGCAGATTCAGCAGAAACTACACTGTGTGCATAAACAGTTTAAACATGGTGAGCTGCTCTCATTAGTCTGAGAATGGTGGGAACCTTCCTGAAATCTGGGTTCCCAGACACCGGCCACGGCCAGCCTTGCAAGCAGGCCTTTTAAAGCCGTCTCAGGACTGCTATGTCAACTGCAGGCCAAAGCCCAAGGAAAATACAAGCGTACTTGGCACTGTGACCACCTCAGAATTTCTCTGGAATGGGCATTTGTTTAATAAACTGTTTCTAACATATTCTAAATCATTTGGATAGCTAGTAAGCTAAAATTTTTGTCTGTATGTATTGGGAGGCAGTCTAGCATATAATAAAATAATCATAGACTGTGAAATTTGACAAATCTGGCTTCTCTAGTCATGGCTCAGCTACATACTCTCTCTGTACCTCCATTTCTGGTAATAAAACCTACCATTTTGAAGATTCAGTGATATATGCATACAGTACCTAGAATAGTAACTGACACATGGTGGCCACTCAGAAATAGTAGTGGCATTGATGTTAATAATTGCAACAACAGTTGTTTTATTATTGTCTTTCTTGGGTTAGACATGCCATTACTTTTCTTGGATTAATCGATTGTAATATCCACTCTTCTGTATTTTCACTAAATGGCTTTCAGTTTTTCAATTAAAATTTCGGTTGAACAGTATCAGAGGCATTTTAACAAAAAATTTTACCAAGCTTGATTAGTTGATGAGAAGTAAATTGCTCATTTTTGATTACCACATTAACTCTTTCTGGCCACTAGGGTACCATTTGGTAAATTACCTCTTTTAGTACAGTACTCAAAATGTTACCCAAGTGACCAGAAAGAGTTAATAATGCACCAACAGGCTGAGCCCTTGACTGCCTCCTTACTATGAGATCAGTCTCGTTATATTAAATGTTTCCCTTCCTATAATTGTCATTTTCTTTAAAAAATGAAATATTGGATACAGTTATTTATTTTTAATAGACCTTATAAGCTCAATGAAAAGTATGCTGAGTTCACTCATATGCCTTCTAACGGGATTTAAATATCGGTACTCACTGTATATATGCAAAATCAATCCAGTGTGGATAATAAATGCAGCTTTCACAGTGCGCAGGAAGGGCCTTATTTCCCAAGGGTACAGGTGATCCCCTGATTATGATCTGAGTACTAAGGAGTCATATTAATGTGCCTCCCTAAGTGCCTGAGCACTAAAGAGAGTTGTGCCTCATGGCATTGTAGCAGGTAAACTTTCATGTGGGCAGGAATCCTGCCTTTTAATGTATACATTATCAGTCCTCCTGTGGATGTGTTTTTATTGCTAATTCTAATACAGCTTTTAATTATTCAGGAGTACGCCTTACTTTCTTATGAATAGGGGCCTGCAATCTATTCTTAAAATTACATCTCTTGCTGCGCACGGCGGCTCATGCCTATAGTCCCAGGCACTTTGAGAGGCTGAGGTGGGAGGATTGCTTTAGCCCAGGAGTTCAAGACTAGCCAGAGCAATATTGAGACCCCTGTCTCTACAAAAAATTTAAAAATCAACCAGGCATGGTGGTGCATGCCTGTAGTCCCAACTAATGTGGGAGGATCACTTGAGCCCAGGAGGTCAAGGCTGCAGTGAGCCGTGATCACACCACTGCACTCCAGACTAGGCAATAGAGGAAAACCCTATCTCAAAAAAAAAAAAAAAAAAAAAAAATCTCTAGTCAAATATTTTTCCAGGTCACCTGGGAAAATTGTTGTTACTCTCTTGGAAAGAATATTTGACTCCTGAAGTACTAGTTTTTGCAATATAAAAGGTTGTCTTTCACTTTGGGAGGCAAAGGCAGGTGGATCATGGGGTCAGGAGTTCGAGACCAGCCTGGCCAAGATGGTGAAACCCCGTCTCTACTAAAAATAGAAAAATTAGCCGGGCATGGTGGCGGGCACCTGTAAACCCAGCTACTTGGGAGAGTGAGGCAGAGAATTGCTTGAACATGGGAGGCGGAGCTTAAAGTGAGCCGAGATCGTTCCACTGCACCCCAGCCTGGGTGACAGAGCAAGATTCCATCTCAAAAAAAAAAAACAGTTGTCTTTTCATTGATACAGTATAGTCTGATAATCCATGAGCCACTTAGTGTTTACTGAGTTGTCACTGAATGTGTAACATTAAGTGCTTTCAGTGATACAAAACTAATATATGACTGGCTTGCTGATTGATTCAGTAGATGCTTACTTAGAGAGCTATGTGCTGTGTACTCTAAGAATACAAAACATCAAAGAAATTGAAGTCTGTCTAGGGAGATGATTAATGATGACATCATAGTACAATACCATTGCAGCTATAACCATGCATTCAGAGGAACATGCCCAGCTACTGCAGCATGTCAGAGGGATAAACAGCCCCAATTGGAAGGAGTCAGGGTTATTTACCTCCAGGAGAGGAGGCTGAGCTCAATCTTATGGGATAAATAGGAGTCATCTGGCTATTTGTACCCAAGAGGACAATATAAAGATACAAAGTTGAGAAAAAAGATGAAGGGCAGAGGGCTAGTGCTATAATAGTCTCTTGTTGTTTATTTCATGTGCAAAGCAGAAAGCAAGGCTGGATAAGTAGAGAGACATCAGGTTAGGGATATGCCATGGTTTAAATTTGCTGAGTTTTTTGTAACCTAATTAGAAAAAGGAGAGTAATGTGTGTACACAGTGGAGACAGTAAACACATGGTCACTGGAGTTCATTATTTTATATATTCTTCCCCAGAATCCATATGGAGGATAGTATTATTTCTCCGATTTTATATATAAGAGCCTGTTTCTTCGAAATATTAAGTGAATTGCCTAAGGATTCAGAGAAGATAAGTGATAGAGATAGAATGCACTTCTACGGAATTCCAAAATCCAAACTTGCAGAGATATTGAACAGCATGCCCAGGATGATACAGTGAGTAAGCCATTAAAAACCCGGATTTGGAAAGTGAGATCAGATTATGTTTTCTAGTTATAACTGGATTAATTGAAAATGAGGACCGTCACTGATTTCACAGTGCTATATTCTTAGAGATGTGCCAGATCATAAAATGGATCTTTTTTCCTCGTATACTATGTAGCACCTTGTCCAAGCAAGCTGAAATTTGGTGGATGACTTTTGTTTTATAACAGACTTTTTTGGGTGTGTTAAGAGTCAGGATTGCTGTGGTATGGACTTGCACCCTCCTCCTCAAATTAGCCCAGTGCAGAGATTTAGCCTTTTAATACATACAGGTGGAAAGGTAGCGTGGATTTTAGGAAGAAAACAATAACCAAACTGTGCATTTTCCTTAGATGGTTAGATCTGCCTCAGGCAATCCTGTAGAGTTTCAGATAGAAATGCGTTCATCTTGCCTATGGAAAATAAATTCGCAGTGAGACTACTTACTTATTTTCAAACTCTGACCCTCATATACATGTTTCGGTTAATTTTCATGCTTGTTCTGAAATTCTTGTTGGTATTTCTATTGAAAAAATGAACTGTTGTGATTATTGTATTCTTCTCATAGACTCTGAGGCAAGGTAGAATACTTCTTAGGCCAGGATTTGGGTAGAGAGGGAGTCTTTTTTTCATAAAATATTTTTATTGTGTCTGCAAGTGGTGGCTCATGCCTGTCATCCCAGTGATTTGGGAGGATGAGGTGGAAGGATCACTTGAGCCCAGGAGTTCAAGACCATCCTGGGCAACATAGTGACAGCCCCATCTCTACAAAAATGAAAATTAAAAAAGTAGCCAGTTGTGGTGGCATGCATCTGCCATCCTAGCTACTCCAGAGGCTGAGGTAGATGGGTTACTTGAGCCCAGGAGTTTGAGGCTGAAGTGAGCTATGATCACGCCACTGCACTCCATCCTGGGTGACACAGCAAGACCCTGTCCCAAAAACAACAACAGAATTTTTATTGTAATGGCATTTAATCCATAATGAATTATGATAACCATTATTACATTATTATATGTGAATAATAATAATACCTACCCTCAGAATTAGTGTGGGAATTAAATGAATAAAGATACGTTAATATATGTGAAATGTTTAGAACAATTACTGGCACACAATAACCTCTATACAAGTATTTGTTATTATGATACATATTATATTTTATATTTAAGCTATCAATTTTAATATTTTATATGTGTTGGCCTTACAACAATGAAGAATTCTGTCCAATATGTAGAAACTCCAAATGGGAATTGAGGTAAATGCTATGAACAAAAGTGGTGTATTTTTATTTACTTTAGATTTGCACAGATTAACTAGATTGTTGTTTCTGCTGTTAGTAGTAGTTATTTTTATTTTCTGTTTACGGCAAGTCTTTCTGCTTCGTAAATCAAGTTTGTAACTTGTAATTATGTTGGGACAACCAGTGTCAACTGGCACTATCCAGAGAAAATCCACTGAGATCTGTAAGGCATTCTTAGAAAATTCACCTGCAAATAGCTTCTCAAGTCTTTCTTCTATCAGTGTGGCCTTGTTCTAGCAGTACGACTGAAGGCCGTTGAATAGGAATCTCACAAACTAATGCCTCTACTGGGCACCAGAGCAAAATAGCTGCCAGTGGGCATGCCATGCTTTTTAGCTTCAGTGCAATTCCAGTTGGAAATCTTGAGAGGTTTCTTAGTGGCTGATGGGAGCTCACAAGTGGGTCAGAGGATCACATCCTGGCCGCCACAAAAAGTACACACTTTTCTTCTTTCCTTCTGCCAAGACAAAAAAGCACTGACTTGCTGAAAAGAAAGAAGCAGAAGTGACTGCTGCTCATCTTCAGGCCAGCCTCCTATGTTTTCCTGCTTTGATGGCTTGGCGGAACCCTGGGCACATATAAATATTTTATATTGGTTTAGGCTTCATTCCTCAGCATGGAGCCTGTTTCTGCTAGCTCATGGTGAACATTTCTGTGAAGTCACTCCTTCTTACCCCAAATCCATGAAAATTTCATCTGTTGCCTCTCCTGGTATCAGAAAGCTGAAGTGTAACTCATGTAACTGTTAGATATTTCATGTGTTTGTCAGATGGAATGTTTTGAATAGTTTTTTAATGTGTGTCTGGGGTTCTTTTTTTCCCCCTTACTTGTTTGCTTTTTATGCATTCAATGATTATTCACTAAAAGCCTGACAGTTGGCAAGATACTGATATGCTAGGTACTTTGAAGAAGTGTCCAGAAGAATGAAAGACATAAATACAGTAAACTGTGTGTTTCAGTTAGGGAAAAATAGGGATTTCAAGGAAGTGCAGTGTGGATGAAGTGTTAGGAGCTCTGATAATATCTGCCATTGCTCTGCTCTAGAATATCTTGTCTGGTTTCTCATCTTTCTCCTGTTTTCATCCTTTTTGCATTCTCTCGTCATCCTGTGGAACTCTTACATAAATCAGTGTCGTTGGTGGTTTCTTGACTCAGTTTTCAAAAAGGCTAGCTCCTGCAGTCATTTCATCATGAACCACAATCTGTAATTGCAGGATCTAAACTCTTCCTTTATAAATATCATTGCCGTCTCTTTCTCTTCTGTATAAGATCTCTCTCGTCTAGTTCAATGTTCTAATTACGTACTTCGAAGTCTTTTACCAATTGTTTGCACCAGCTACTTTATCTTTCTGTTTCATGCTCCATTACTCCCTAAACCAAATTCTCAGCTTCCGTCAAGTAAACTATTTATTTACCATTCCTGGAGCAGGCACTTTGCTTTCTCCTATTTCTTGGCCTCTGCACTTGCAAACGCTTTCCACTTGCACAAAGAATGCTCTCCTTCCTTCTCACCATGGAAATGTCTTCTGCCCTTGTTCAGAACTTTTCTGTGATACCATCTGCATAATCTCATGGCCTCTAGTAATTCTACGTTTTCCACATGTGTTTAATTATTTAGCTGTGAGTAGTGACTTAATGTGAATTTTCTCTCAGGTTTCTGTGGATAAGTTCGTGTCTCTGTGTGTTTTGTTGCACGCTGCAGCGTGTTACATTTCCAGGTGCCCCCTACGGTGTCCTGTGAATGTGCACAAATGCAAACTGAAGTATATTTATATGTCCATGGAAGATGATGGATTCATCTTGCTGCTCACCGACTGCTATTTTGGGAAGTGCATTGTTTGTAATCTTCCCAGTGATTTAACTATATTTTTATTAAGCGAGGCCTTTAAAGCACCTGCCATTTGCTTTTGGCTGTTCCTTTTGAACAGGAGTAAAAATGCTCATAGTGCTTGGCAATTGAATGCTTACATATAGAAATTAGTCTAATATAAGCTTTTAGATAGTGTTTTTTAGGTTCACATTCCAGGCAAGTATTCAGGCGTCCGCACATCTCTTCTGTTTACCAAAGGTGTACCCAGGAAGAGTCTGAAGGAGCAGTGTTATTAACAGTTATTTGTGGAGTGCCCAGAGGCACAAGGCATTTGGCTGAATGCTAAGAACATAATAGTAGGCAAATTCAGAAAAGGGAATTTATAAGTTAACAAGGCATATTAATAAAATGATCACACAAATAGATGTCAAGTCACCACTCAGGTCACTCAAGGAACTGGTACTTCAGCAGAGATTTGAAGGGTGAGCGGGACGTACCTGGGGACGGAGGAAGGAGAGAAAGAAGGAAATACAGGAAAAGGGTAGAGCATATGCAGAAGTAGCAGGTGGGAGGATGACATATTTGAGGAATTGGAAAAAGATGATTGTTGCTGGAACACAGAGCAAAGCAGCATAATGCAAAGGTGAGCTTTGTTTAAGGACTTGGATCTTCGGCTAGAAAGCAGTAAACAGTGCTGGGGGTAGAAGGTTGTGACCAGATTGCTATTTTGCATTATTATCTTGGTTACAATATAGAGCAAATTAGAGACTGCAGGGAGGTGGTAGTGGAGTTGAAGACAAGTAGGTGGGTGTTGGAAGATATTTAGAAAATACTAATATAGTATGGATGTAAAAGCAAAGGAAAAGGAGGTTTCCAAGATGACAGCTACATTTATGATTTGCAGGAAAGAATGGTTGGTGGTACCATTTTCTGAAAGGGGGTACGCTAAAATAGAACAAGGTTTGAGGGCTGAGGAAAGATCCTTAGTTCTGTTGTGAACATTCTGAGGTTGAGACATTTTGCAGCATTCAAGTGGAGATATCAGGCCATTAGATCTATGGCTGAGTAGCTCAAGGGAAATGTCAAAGCTATGGATATCAATTTTATAAAGTGATCATTATATAGATGATAACTGACGCTGTAGGTATAGATGAGATTGCTTAAGAAAAAATGCATAAAGTGGGAAGAGAGCCCTGAGTGATTCTGTATTTTAGTGGCTTAGTAAAGGGACAAGAGCCTACAAAATAGACTGAGAAGGTCCAAGCAGAAGGGCATGGAGGAACCGCTGAGAGTTGAAGAGTGCAGAGTCCCTGCAGGCAAGAGAAGAGACCATTTGAAGAGGGACCTAATCAGTGGTGTAGAAAACCATCAAACATCAAGAAAGATGAAAAATAAAAATGCTCTGTTTGATTCATTTACGTGGAGAACACTGAGGAGCTAGCAGTGACTTCTCTGGAGGGATGGAAGTGGAAACCAGAGTGGAATGGATGAAGAGTGAGCAAGGAGATAGAGCAAGGAGATAGAGATGAAGAGGGAGCAAGGAGATAGATAGGGAACTCCTCCAACAAGTCCGGTTATGAATAGGGATAAGAGGAATAACATGGTATCTGTATGTTCAGGGAATATCTTAATTTTTTTTAATTATAGAGAATCGTGCGTGCTCAAGTGCTATTCAGATGTGGAAGGAAGATACTGGATGTGTGAACCAGGTTTGTTATCATCAGCAAACCATCAGGATCATTCAGGCGATGTTAAATTTTCCTACAGCATTAAAATTTCTCCTCTAAGCACAACTATTAACTTCATTCCTTCATTCAGCAAATAGCTATTTTAACACTTTCTATGTGTCATGCACTGTTCTAGGCTCTGGGAATATAATTGTGTATAGTATTTACTGAGATGGAGAAGATTCAGTGTGGGTGAGGTTGAATTTGGGGGAAAATGGAGAAGTTTGTTTTGGCCATATTAAGTTTGAGCTGTCTTCCAGACACCCACGTGGAGATGTCAGACTGCTGGAGACGCTGACTGTAGAGTATGGCAGATGTGAGGACAGGGAACTTAGTGTCTTCACTGCTATATCCCCAGCGTCTGGAACACAGTGGGTGCTCAGTAAATATCTGAAGAATGAATGAATGAATAAGATATTATCTAGTAAGTATGCAGCCTTTAATTATGAATTTGTAAAACCAAAAATATATAAATATAACGAAAACATTAGTGAAGGACTTTGAAGATGAATCTAGTACAATAATAAGGAAGTTGTTCAGTGCCAAGACTCTTCTTATGAAAGGATGTAGGCCTCTAATGAGGCCAGGGCTTCTGTTCAGACATTATTTATTTTATGATTACTGTCATACAGGGAATAGGAATTCTCCGCTTAAAATGGATTAAAAAGATACGTTGTTTCCTAAATGCAAGTGAGTAGAATCCCTAGATGAGAATAATGTTGTGTAGAACACTTTAAACAGTGTTTAAGAAATACTTCAGGCCCGTGGTGGCTCATCCCTGTAATCCCAGCCGTTTGGGAGATTGAGGCGGGTAGATCACTTGAGCCCAGGAGTTCAAGACCAGCTTGGGCAACATGGTGAAACCCCATCTCTACTAAAAATACAAAAAATTAGCCAGGTGTGGTGGTTCACACCTGTAGTCTCAGCTACTTGGCAATCTGAGGCGGGAGGATCACTTGAGCCTGGGAAGTCGAGGCTGCAGTGAGCTGAGATCACGCCACTGCACTCCAGCCTGGGCAACAGAGTGAGACTCCGCCTAAACAAAAAAAAAAAATTAAAATAAGAAAGAAAGAAATATTTTAGCAGAATCGTAAGTATAGATCTGGATCCATGCTGTGTTGAAGAACTGAAGGCTAGTTTACTTAAATGAAATTTTAAAGCAAATCAAATTATAAACTTCTCAGGACAGTCACTTCCCATAGCTGGTATGCATCCTGAGTCAGTGTTGCATCTTGGCTGTTTAGAAGGTAGCAGTTATTCTGTTTAAACTTCAAAATATTTCTCTTGCTTGTGGAAATCGTTATTGATTATTAACTATAAAATATTGCATAATTTGACTTGAACACTCGTCCTAATACTCCTAGAGAACTTATCTCAATTGATACTCAGTTACCATGGGACACAAAAAAGAATAGAAAAGGGTAAATCTAAGATTGACAAGAAAGTTTGATTTGAATGTAAACCTTTGTAACCTTAACCCCACTTGTAGCTTTTGTTCATTTTACCTTCTGGCCTCTGGCATTTCCTCCGCAAGTTATTATGAAGCCATGGTGCAGGGGTTGGTGGAGGGAGGAAGAGGGACTAAAATTCAAGATGTTGTATAGAACAACAAGAAATTGCTAACAGAGTATTTGTTTCCACCAAATAAAAATTTCACTTAAGGCCGGGCGCGGTGCCTCACGCCTGTAATCCCAACACTTTAGGAGGCCAAGGCGGGTGAATCACCTGAGGTTGGGAGTTTGAGACCAGCCTGACCAACACGGGAGAAATCTGTCTTTACTAAAAATACAAAATTAGCCAGGCATGGTGCCGCATGCCTGTAACCCCAGCTACTCAGGAGGCGGAGGCAGGAGAATCACTTGAACCCAGGAGGCGGAGATTGTGGTGAGCCGAGATCATGCCATTGCACTCCAACCTGGGCAGCAAGAGTGAAACTGCATTTCAGAAACAAAAAATTTTTTTTCACTTAAAAAATATTTATCCAGTGATCCCATGTGTCTCACCAAGGAATGAGAAAACAGGCTGACAGAATGGCATCAGCAGTGTAGATTAAGCATCTACTTCATGTCAAGAAGTGGGCTAGGAATTGAGATAGCTTGGTAAAAAAAAAAGATGCATATACATACATGGTTTCTGCTCTCATAGAACTTAGTCATTTTGCAAAGGGCAATGAAGAGGAACTGCATATGCTAACAGAGCTCCTAACAGAAGGAACTAACCTAGTTTGGAGGATCAGGGAGGATTTTCCTGAGGAATCAGTGTTTTGTCACATGTGAAACATACGTAGATCATTTCAGGTAGAGAGAGCAAGTGGTACTAAGGTTAATATTTACTGAGCATTCACTGTGTGCCTGGCACAGTTTTAAACACTTTCATTATGTTACTAAGGTAGATTGTATCACTAATCCCATTTTACACATGGGAAAACTAAAACTGAGAGAGTTTACCTAACTTGCTCAAATTCAAGCAGTTGGTAAATGGTTCCCAGAATTCTAGCTCAGGAAGTCTAATTTCACAGCATAAATTCTTAATCTCTATTTTGGTTTTTTAAAAGCATGGTGTTTTTGAAAAACTGAGGAACATCTAACATGATTTAACAGAGCAATGTCATGTGCTATCTTATGGGTTTGCAATTTTGGACTTTATCCTAAGCCATAGAAAGTGACTCTATGTGTGTGTGTATAGAAAACGAAATATTTTTGGACTTCCTTCATTTCCGTAAAGCCTCAAAATAGAGAGCAGAATGTTAGGAAATCTGTCATTTGTGCATGAGCATCTTTCAAAAACACAATCATCCAACAATATACTGAATTAATTTTTTTAAAATTATAGGGCGGTGCAAACATTTTCCATCATGCCATTGGTCAAGGGAAAAAAGTTAGATGAGAACTTCTATTGAATCCATGCTTTTTATAGGAATGTTGCTAGTAACTTAACATACATTATCTTATGTAGTATGTGTAATGAAGAGGAAGTGGTGTTTTCATACTACAGAGCTCATGACTAGCAATTCAGCACTTAATATGATGGAGAAGATTAGAAAACAGATTTTAAATGCTAAAAGCCAACAGCCTCAATAGCAAAATCTGGTTTTGAGTAACATTTAATAAGCCATCATTAATAAAATAGTAACAACAGACCAGGCACAGTGGCTCATGGCTATAATCCCAGCATGTTGGGAGGCTGAAGTGGGAGGAGAGCTTGAGGCCAGGAGTTCAAGACCAGCCTGGGTAACATAGCAAGTCCCCATCTCTACAAAGCTTTTTTTAAAAAGTTACCGAGGCATAGTGGCACACACCTGTAGTCCCAGCTACTTGGAAGGCCGAGGTGGGAGGATCGCTTGAGCCCAGGAGTTTGAGGCCTCAATGAGCTATGATCATGCCGCTACATTCCACCCTGGGCGACAGACTCTGTCTGTCAAAAAAAAAAAGTAGTAACAACCATATGTAGCAGTTTTCATTTATTGAGCACCTACTTAGTTTGAAGGTTATGATACCAAAGCCAGAACCAAGTATTTCATAACAAAGTCTCTTCCCCTTGTTTGTAAATTGAGTTTTTATTTTGTGCCTCACTTCATGCCAAGGGTTTTCTCTTATGTTTTTGGCTCTAAAGTCATGTTCATTGAAACTGTATCTGTGGACATGCTTTGAGTTCTGGCTGTAGGGGAATTCTTTAGCAGAGGATTTTTCCTTTGTTTCTGCCAAGTACCTGAGGCACAGCTTACCTGGGACACTTTATTCCTCTGCTTGAGGTTTTCAGACACAGGTAATGTAAATTTGGTGGGCAAACGCATTTGAGGGCTACCTCTTGGTTACAAATTCTTGAAGGAGATGTTTTTCTTTCTCTTATCTAGAGCCAGGGTCAAGGCAGGCAGGTTTCTTTGTCACTTTATATAGGGTAGGTTTATTATAGTTTCCCTATACTAAGAGTGCAATTCTTTGGGAGCCTTGCTTTATGGAAGGGTTTTTATTAAACTCTCTACTTTCAAAGGGACAAGCCCTGGGCTTTATCTTCACCCCAGAGTTCCATGTACCCTTTAATGATGAAGCTCGAGGTCAAGTTTTGGATTCAGCTTGTTTTTGGCCTCTTAATATACTTCACTTTCTTACAAAGTCAGTGATATGAGTAAAAATAATTCTCTAAAATTTTTTTATCCTTTATTTAATGTTAGCAGGAGAGTTGTTCAGGTGTCTACTTTCCGTATCACTGTAAATGAAAGTTTAAACTTTTGACTACACATTAAGCTGTTGAATCCTCACAACAATCCTGGTGGTAGATGTGAAGAACACAAGGGTTAAAGAGGTTTGTATGACTCATCTAAGATCATACAGCCAGTAAAAATTTGAAAAGGAGTTTGATCCCAAGCAGTCTAACTTTGGAAGCTATACCAAATGTCGGTGACATAACAAAGGAGTTCCTAAACAAATCTAGCTTGTGATTGACCTGTATCATTCCTACTAGAAGGAACAAACACACCAGTAATGACTCGATGGATGCATGGATGGATGCATGGATACATGGATGCATGATGGATGCATGATGGATGCATGGATGCATGGATACATGGATGCATGGATGGAGGGAAGGGACAGAGGGAGGGAGGGAGGGAAAAAGAGAGGGAGGAAGGAAGGAAGGGAAGTGTCTCAACATAGAGACCAGGAGAAGAAATGGCACTACAAAGTATATTTATTTGAACAAATTCAATAGGAGAAAGAAGAAAGGTTCTGTGTCAGGAGGTTCATGCAATTATTCTGCTGCATCTGGTAGGGTCATTGCTTCTATTTGGAGGTTACATGTATCTTCAGAAAGTTTAGCCGTATTACCTGTTGTGGGTGTAATGTTGATTTTTATCAGTGAAGTAATATTATAAGAATGGGCAAGCACAAGGAGACCAGCATTCTACTTTTAATAACCTCTAACCTTAAACAGGTTACTGAGGCCTCATCTAGGCATCTGTTCCCTTATCTTTAAAAACAAAAGATCTTTAAAGTCTTATCTTGTTTCCACCAAAAAACTTAAGAAACTTGAGATAGAACATATATATATGTGTATGTAAGTTGTTGATACATGCTTTTCTGGTGGTATTCCATCTATAGAAAGGATAATTTTCCAGAAAAGTATATTTTATTTTTAGTTTATATCAGCTACTCTATTTTAAGTGCTTTACATCAGTAGATGCTGTAGAATAGTCGGATATGAATCTTGATAAAAGTAATTTTCTTTATTAGGGCTTATTTTATTCCTTGGAATACCAATTCAGATAATATCCTCAATATAATCCTTCTGGATGAAATAGAGGAAGGAGGTTGGTTTCCTTTTATTTTTATATATAAGAACCAAAATATTATGTAGTGCCTATTGCTTCAAGATGTTCAGTTGAGAATGTTTCAAAAAACTAAGATAAAGGAAAAGATAACATACTGTCAGTTTTCCTCTGAATGTTTCCTGACGCTTAAATAAGTGAGTTATCAGATTTCAGTTTATAGTTTAATAAGTTTATATAGCTAATAACAAATATTGTGTTCAGAAAGGTATACACATGTAAGTTGTTAGTCGATTGTGCAGGAAGAGAGCAACACCCTGCCCCACCCTATTCTGTGCTTTCTTGCGTTTCCAATTTCTACTTGCCTTTCAAGTTCCAGCTCAACCTTCCCCTGCAAGGCATTCTCCTAGCTCCCTCTAGCACAGCGTTGTGGATTTTTTTTTTTTTTTTTTTTTAGACGAAGCTTTGCTCTGTCACTAGGCTGGAGTACAGTGGCATGATATTGGCTCACTGCAACCTCTGCCTCCTGGGTTCAAGCGATTCTCCTGCCTCAGCCTCTCAAGTAGCCAGGATTATAGACGCCCATCACCATGCCTGGCTAATTTTTGTGTTTTTAGTAGAGACAGAGTCTCACCATGTTGGCCAGGCTGGTCTTGAACTCCTGACCTCAGGTGAGGATTACAGGCAGGAGCCACTGCGCCTGCATTGTAGATTTTTAAAAAGGTAACCTCTCAGTCTCCTTAGCTCTCATGACTGTCAAATAAAAGTTGTTTTGCTCATCTTCTCCTTATCTCCTCACTTTTTAAACGCAGGAATTAATGGAAAGAAGGAGACATTCATTTAAGGAGAGAACCTGTGGGTTGGCTTGATGAATGATGAGTTTGTGAAAGTTAGGGACTTGGAGTCAAATATATGCCCATATTGTTAAAGACAGTGTCCTTCACTTAATGTATAACTAGTCTTCATCTAGGTGAATTTGAGCAAATCTCTTAATACCTCCTGGCATCAATTTTCTTACCTGAGCAAGAGCTAGGGCAGATCAGGAACCATCAGCCAGCACATCAAAATCTTCAACGGTAGATACTGAAAACGTACATGCTGGATCTCATTTAACTAAATTCCCCTTGGAGATTTACTTTTACTCCCCATCTCTGCAGAGATTAAAAGGTAAAGTAAGATTGCTTCTCTTGATAGAAAAAAAAGTCGTGGTTTTTAGTCAAGGTGATGTCTAAGATGCCATCTAGTTCTGAAATTACAGAGCTATGAGTCTGTCACATGAGTAAAATAAAATTGAGGGGAGAAAAGTTAAGACAACAATATACCAATTTGTTTACTTGATATGTCCGTTTGCCTGGAAAGACGTCTTTTTTGTTTGTAAGAACTCATTAATAGATGTATATTTTTGCATAGATGATATATCAGCAAACTGTTGTTAGCATCTCTATATTATATCTTGAATATTTCCAGTTGTCTTCAGCCCCACTGCAACCACCCAGGTCTAAGCCACTCTCTATCCCCTCTTGCCTGGACCTCTACAGTTGCCTCCTGCTTGGTTTCTACCAGCCAGAATACTTTTTAAATAAAAGCTGAATCTCAGTTCTCTCTTGTGCAAAACCTCTCCTGGCCTACCAGACCCTGATAACTTGGCCTTCGCCTTTCTTTCCAGTCTTGTCTTGCCTTGCCTTTACCTCTGCCCTCGGGCCTTCTCCTGGTTTTGGAACGTGCCAGTCTCCCTCCCCGGTGGTGTTACACAGTCAGTTCCCTCTTCCAGAAGACTCTGCCCCTCTCAACTGGTATGGCTTCTCTTTCTCTGTCTTTAGATCTCAGCTTAACATAGTTCCACAGAAAAGCCTTCCCTCACTGCCCGATTTAGGTAGCCCACCTGTTTTCCTCCATTTCTCTGTCCTGTTTGCATCTTTTCATAGGAATTACAGTTGACCGTCGAGCAATTAGGGGGCTAGAGGTGCCACCCCGTCTGCACACAGTCAAAATCCCTCATGTAACATTTGACTCCCCCAAAACTTAACCATGAATAGCCTACTATTGACCAGAAGCCTTACCGATCAACAGTCGATTAACACATATTTGATATGTTGTATGCATTATTTACTGTATTTTTGCAGTAAAGGAAACTAGAGAAGGGACAATGTTAGTAAGACAATCGTAAGGAAGAGAAAATCTTCTTACCGTTCATTAATTGGAAGTGGGTCATCACAGAGGTCTTCATCCTTGTCATCTTCACGCTGAGCAGGCTGGCGAGGCGAGGCAACAGGAGGTTGGTCGTGCTCTCCCAGAGGTGGCACAGGAGGAAGAAAATCTGCATGTAAGTGCACCTGCACAGTTCAAACCCCTGTTGTTGAAGGGCCAGCTGTATTACTGCTTCGTTATTTGTTTCCTTTTAATTTCTCTTTCTACAAAGATTGACAGCAGGGGCCGTGTCTATTTGGTTTAATACTGTAATATTCCAAGCACACAGCAAGTAAGTGCTCTACAAATGTTTGTTGAATCCTTGACTCAATTAAACATTTACCATTTTTTGTTTGTTTGTTTGGAGTCAGGGACTTGCTCTGTCCAGACTGGGGTGTTGTGGCACAATTATGGCTCACTGAAGCCTCAACTTCCTGGGCTCGAGCGATCCTTCTACCTCGGCCTCCCAAAGTGCTGGGAGTACAGGCATGAGCCACTGTGCCTGGTTGACATTTATCTTTTTATCTGTCTTTTACTTCAGTTAATTAAAATAAGTTTTATTCTCTGAAAACCGACAAGCTTTTGAAAATAGTCCAAGCAACTGAAAATAGTCTGGAAATGTGCAAAGAAATAGGGAATCCTACCAGAGATTTAATTTGTCCACAGATAATCCTGAAAGTGGACAAGTTATATATGGATAATAAAAAGCATGTCCAAGAGTTATCTGTTTTTTGAAAAGGTTCTATATATACGCTGCTCTAGTTAGCAGAGGTCGCTCAAAAGCTGTTCGTATTGAAATCTATGTATATCTGAATGCACATGATTAAGTCTTTAATTGTAGGTTTGCAACATGTTTGTAGAATCTGATCGGTATGTTAACTGCTGAATTAATCCTGTTTTCTAAATCTTCAATATGCTTATTTTTACAAAAGAAATATCTCCTCTTCCATTTCTAGATGTACCTCACACGTGATTACTTCTCATGAGTAAGCAAAGATCTTGACCTGTAGCTTCTTACATCTGCCTATTTGTTTAGCAGAACAGAGAATTACGGTAAAACAGAGGAATGGTACAGGCGTTTGTGTTTGCTTTACAAACACATCTCCCATCTTAGTACAAAACACACTGCAAACTCTTAATTTTAGATCTTCTTAGGTTTGTTGTAAATAGAAAGTAGAGTATAATGTTTTATAGATTTATTTCTAAACTATATTATGGTTACTTTTCTCATTGTGCTTTTCAGATATTTGAGAAATTGTTTATATGCTGTCATAAATATGAATTCATTATTATTAAACGTTAATGAATAATTTTGCTTCAAAATAAGATAGTGAACCTGTACACTTTCACTTGTATAATGTTCTAGCCCATATTTTAATTTTTTAGTTTTTCCCTTTGTTTTCTTTCATGTCAGCTTCTTCATCTGGTCCATCAGTTGTTGAACAAATTACGTCACCTCTGCCCCATCCCGTCTTCATGACAGTCAGAGAAGGTTACTCAGTGCTAGTTTCATCCAGGCCATTTTGTGGCCAAATGCTAAGCACACTACCAGCTCTATCCAGTGCTCACTGGTGCAGTTTCCATGTGAGTCCAACCCTACAGAAAGAAGATGACAGCTTTCGGTTTTCATAGTTTGACTAAACTATCTTTTTTTATCATGTAAGGAACCAAAATCATATTTTAAACTTGCTCCTTGATAGCTCCTTATTTAAAATTTTCTGGGCATATTTTATCACTACAGCTATTAAGGCATGGAAAAGAAAGAAATGCTTTATTGTAGCCACAGAAATGGTTTTCTTTTTCTAACCCAATCATTTGCCATCTCTGAAAAAAAATTCCCAGGCCAGTTGTGATGGCTCATGCCTTGAGTCCCAGCACTTTGGGAGGTCAAGGTGGGAGGATCAGTTAAGCCTGGTAGTTTGAGACCAGCCTGGACAACATAGTGAGACCCCATCTCTGCAAAAATAAAATATAAAAAAATTAGCCAGGCCTGGTAGTGTGCACCCGTAGACCCAGCTACTTGGGAGGCTCACGTGGAAAGGATCCTGTGGGCCCAGGAGGTGGAGGGTGCAGTGATCTCTGATCATACTACTGAGCTCCAGCCTGGGTAACACAGCGAGACCCTGTCTCAGAAAATAAAATATTCCCTTCTCATGTCTGATCAGAATAGAAAAAGACCGACTGTGACTCATGTTCAGAACTTCTCCAATCCAAACCCAGCTTTTCCTCATTTTATGAAAATATGAGCCGCCTTCAGTTGTACAATGTTCACAGTAAACACACGGTTTTAGGAACTTGAAGAATGTCCATATGTAGAACCCAGACTCTTAACTCCAACACAGATCTTGCTAAAGCTTTGGAGTGGAAAGCAAGGAGTGCACAGACCCTGCTTCTGCAACTCTCCCTGGGGAACGGAATGCTTCCGTGACCCCAAGGCCGGGTGAGCCTGTTGGTTCTGGCATTCACTGGTTAGTCACCTGATGGAGGTGTTCTACTCCAGAGGTGGCAAACGTGTGGGACTTTTGTTAACACTCCCAGCTCCAGTACTTACAGCAGACATCAATAATGGATCACCGCTTCTCGGCCTTTTGGCTAAGATCAAGTATAGTGTCTGTTCTTACCAGTTTAATAATGGATCATGGCGGTGTTTCCCACTGAGTGCAAAGAGAGTCTTGGGAACTTTCTTAACACAGCAGTCACTTTCAATTGCCAACCTTGTTTTAAAAAAGAAGCATCAGCACTCCCTGAAATCCTTCTCTGTTTTTCTTACTCTATTCTTATGCTATGCATCCCCTCTTCCCACCCTTCCCCATCCCCTACCATGGCAACTAGACTCTTATTTTTATGATTGCTTTATGATATTTTCTACAGAACCTGTCATTTACTTGTACCAAATGGAAAACAGAGATGATATGGTTTTTTTCTGTCTTACTTGGCAGTTCAGCAGTAACTTAACTAAGTGAGCAGTAGCCTTTTTAAGGTAAGATCGAATTTTAAAGTCTGTCCCAGATACCATTCTAATGTGTCCAGTGACACTGCAGAAAATTTAACTTTCCCCGGAACTGTGTATTACTCTGGGATGTGTGCATGTGTGCATGCTTGTGTGCATGCTGCTAGATGTTACAGTCAAGTAAAATGTCAGCACAGTAATTATAGACCAAAAAAGTTCACTTCAAAGAATTAATACTGTTCAAAGGAAAATTTACAATTCGGAAACTCACAACTTTAAAACCAAAGGGTTTTATGTTCATTCCTTTCCATTAAACGTTGGGTGGAGTAGTTATCGCTCTAAGATGAAGTCTGTAATAGCATCAGAGTCCCTCTGGATAGCAAAGAGTGTGTTGTTTGAGTTTTCCAGCCCATCTTTACGGGATTTCAGAACTCTTCAAGCGCTGAGCCTCTGGTGTTTTTGGGATTAGGAATGTGCGTTCTTGTAGAGAATTGGAAGGCAAATGTTAGGCTTGTCAGCATCTGAGGACCACAGAAGCAGTCCACCCATTGTTCGAGTCACGCTTCCAAGGCCCAGCACTTTTCACGGAGGAGCCTGCTTTTGAAGTGTTTTCTTTGCTTAATTTTCTCCACCTTTGAGATCCTTTCAGAAGTATTTTCTTTCAAAATATCATGCATTCTTCTTGAGAAGAATTGGTCTTTCTAATAAGACAAAGAAACGTAGGATACTTGTAATCGGTCAAGTATGGCTAAAAACATTAGGGCATTGAGGACAGATAGAATGAGGATTGTGGAAGGAGTTTTGCAGTCTCATTATAAATCAGCTTTTTTTCTCTTTTTAATTTAGTCTGACTATAGAGAACTATATCTAGGCAAGAAAATAAGAAATTTTGGGTTCATTTAGAAATTGCAATGGGTTTTTTCGTACGTAATGGGAAATCAAAATGGAAATCCTTCTTTGCCTTTACAATTATGTATTGGAGTCTTGTGTATGAAAATCATTGAAGGTCTAATAAACATTCTGCTCAAAACCAATGTCTGTTATTTTATGGAGTTACTTTTTAAAAATTAACCAAGATGACCATAAAATTATGTGGAAATTTTATGTTTAAAAAAAGTCAGCATAAAATGTTAACATGCATTTCAGAACAGAAAATAGCGATTCCTAAAATAGCTCTTGTAGTCATATGTATGTATGTAAGTTGATTTATCAATTTAAATACAGGATTTAAGAATTAGAGTATACTTTGATTCACAAAATAAATGAAAAGTAGCTATTCTTACAGACCTATCTGTTGAGATGTAATCCACAGAATAATTACATATATTGGTTCACTGTACGTCTCTCTGTTTATTAAGACTTAACGCTAGGGTCACAGTTCCTGAAGTCACTCCTATTGTTTTTCTCAACTGCTCTAATAAATCTTGTGTCCTTTCTCTCAGGTGGTAGCATCCTTTGCAGATGTTAATTTCAGCATCTGGTGGACTCATCCTTAATTTTGTTCTGTGAAACCTTATTCTGCCTTTCATTGTTAGCCTCTGAAGCTTGCTTAAAATATTTCTTTTTGGGTTTTCTAGGTGTTCATCACTCGAGACAAGCTATTAATGCTTCTAACACCAGGGATTTGTGGAGGATCTTGTATCACTGTGAATCTGTGCTCCCTTAAAGTGAACTATTTGAGGTTAAAATAGAAGATATCTATTTTTTAACCTCAATAGTTAATACAGTGTTGAACACAGAGTAGTCACTAAATGTTTGTTGAATGAAAACATGTCCTGAGGCACTGAGATTGGGAAGGAAAGATGTTATTTTCACCTTCTACCAGAGGGGTTAAGCAGTGCTTCAGGGAGTAAGCCAACTGGGAGATTATTTAGTTTCTGTTACAAAAAAATCCTTGGCTGGGTGCAGTGGCTCACGCCTGTAATCCCAGCACTTGGGGAGGCTGAGATGGGTGGATCACTGAAGGTCAGGAGTTTGAGACCAGCCTGGTCAACGCAGTGAAACCCCGTCTCTACTAAAAATACAAAAATTAGCTGGGCCTGGTGGTGCATGCCTATAAATCCTTGCTACTCAGGAGACTGAGGCAGGAGGATCGCTTGAACCCGGGAGGTAGGCATTGTAGTGAGCGGAGATCACGCCACTGACTCCAGCCTGGGCGACAGAGTGAGACTCCATCTAAAAAAAAAAAAAAAAAAACCTTAAATGTATAATTGTCCCTTCATTGTCCACAGTAACACGAAGATGATGAAATTGTCCCTTTTTCACAGAGCTCTCAGCTAAAGTTTTCTCACTCTGATTTTTAGGGCCATACCTAGTGTTCAGTTCATGTTAATAAACATTTTTCATAGCAATATAACAGCAGCGGTGATAGGATAACTATATAAACTATGTGAAGAAATAAATACATGGCCAATTACATGAATTTGCATGAAGACATAACTTTTTAAACTGTGATGATTAGAAAAGGCCTGAATAAAGTGCAATGAATCTGTTATAAATTGTACAACAGAGAGGGATAATAATATAGGAATAAAATTAAAATTATAAATATAATATCATAAGATGCAACCAAGCCATCCTTACTATTTTATCTGACTTAATATGACCCCCTGTTCATTATGCAGACCAGTGGAATTTGATAATTGTGTAGTAGTATTCTAAAGTTGCATCTTTTACTGTATTTCAAGTTAAATGGACCATGCACAGTAGCTCACACCTGTAATCCCTGCACTTCAAGAGGCCAGGCTGGGAGGATCGCTTGAGGCCAGGAGTTTGAGACCACCCTTGGCAGCATAGTGAGATCCCCATCTCTACAAAAATTAATTAGCCAGGCATGGTGGTGCATATCTGTAAGTCCTAGCTACTCAGGAGGCTGAGGCAGGAGGATTGCCTGAGCCTGGGAGGTTGAGGCTGCAGTGAGCTGTGATTGCATCATGACACCACTGCACTCCAGCCTGGGTGACAGAGCAAGACCCTGTCTCAAAAAAAAAAAAAAAGTTACATGATAGTAACATTTGGGAATGACAGGACTGTTTATCAGCTTCGGGTCTGGCAGCAACTTTTCTCGAGTTAGCTGTTTTCTCCTTTCTCGTGCCATGACAAAAATAATAACTTGCTGGGCGTGGTGCCTCGTTCTTGTAATCCCAGCACTTTGGGAGGCTGAGGCACTTGTGGCCAGGAGTTCGAGACTAGCTTGGGCAGCGTAGCAGATGCCCTCCCCGCCACCATCTCTACAAAAGAAACAAAGTTAACCCTTGATTTGCTTTCTAGTAGTGGGTGAGTTTGGAGTTCCAATGATTGTTAACCCATTAATTCTTCCTTTATTGAAGATATCCTTATGTTTCATATGCTGCAAAGATGTACAAGACTTTGTTTTCTACTCTCCAGGATCTTTCAGACTAACTATGTGATATTTAAACTATTTTATTTTGCATTAGTTGAACCTTTATCCAAATTCAGTTTTGCTGTACCATTCTGAAACTTGAAGAGTGTTCGGAGAGCTACCAAGCTAATTAAAGGATTAGAAAATGAGACTCGTGAAAAGAACTCTATAAGAATTGAATTATTTAACAGAAAGGAGAGAAAGCTAAAGGGAGACACATTAATCATTTTTGAAGATGTAATGGATGATGACCATCTAGTTCTAGCATTGGCCAAAGATGGGAAAGGAAAAAGTGGATTAAACTATAGAATGAGATATTAAGATTAAACTTGAGAGTCTAAGAACACGGGAGTTATTTTAATATGGGTCCTCTTAATGAATGTAGTCTTGACATTTTTAAAGGGTATTTTTAAATTACATAAAGTATTTTTTGTTTCCCCAAGTTAAATTGCAACTGAATTTAGAGATTAACAGAAAAAGAGTGTTCGAGTTTCTCTGTCATCTTTCAGAAAGTTATAGAGCTTGACTAGGGAGAGAGCGAACACTTGGTTCCAGGACATGCGTGATACTGAATCAGTAAAAAGCAAATGGTCACAGCAAGGGCAGCCCTCTTGTAAGTATATCCGAATTTCTTTTATAATCTTAGATAGTTTTTTTGTTCTGCTTGTTTAGACAGGGTCTCACTGTGTTGCCCAGGCCATAGTGTAAGGGCTGTTCACAGGTGTGATCGTGCATACTCCAGCCTTGAGCATCCGGGCCGAAGGCTTCCTCTTGCCTCAGCCTCCAGAGTAGCTGGGACTACAGGCAGGAGCCACCACACCCTGCTGTGCTTCTATAATCTTCATAAATCATTTAGAAAATTGAAACTCATTTACTAGAGGCAAACTTAAGAGCATGATTAAAGTTTATTTCAAGGAGTTTCTTATTCCTTTGCTCGGTTGCGTATTGCTAGGGACCGTGTCTACTAAGAGTGAATGCCTCCTCTCATTTAGATTTGAAAGGCGTTCTTGCGGTTAGCGTTCACAGCACGTTGTCAGACCACAACAGCCTGATAACTTGGGTTACTATCTAAACCTCCAAAGAAAATGGAGAGTTAGAGTCCATCTGCGTTGTGATTTAACTTTTCAAAGCCTCTGATTTTTAAGCCCTTTCACTTCAGGTGCCAAATTTTCCCAAAGCACACGACCCCTTAACTCAATCTGTTCTCTCTGCCAAATGAACAGTTTTATGTCCGTTCCCTTACTATACAGCCACTGAAATCTAGTATTCAGGAATATACTTAGGAAGGTATCTCAGTTTTTTCTTCATGAAAACCTTCTGTGCTGTGTTACTTGTGGCCAATCTCAGACATAAGTGTATGTACATACATAGAACCTGACAAAAATTTATTCCTTAGCTAAAAAGGGATAATAATTTATTCTCCTCATGCTTAGAAACATTTTAAGTATAACAAAGGCTTTCTAATGACCAACTGAGTTTTATCTCCTCTTCATCCTTCATCGGATTAATCTTTTCTTTCGTGTTTTTATTTCTCAGTTGCAGTGCCAAAGCTCTATTTGTACTGTTCTTCTAATTATAGGAAAAATGCATGCTTGCTCGGTTTAACTATTCCAACTTCTGCCGAGTGATAATTAACTGACCTCAGCCCATCTGACCACTGACTTGCCAAAATCAGGTTTTATACTGTGATTGAACAATTAGTTGAACTGTGTTATCCTTGTAATTCATATTTTGCCAAGAATTACAGTTTTCTACATGATAGTAATATAAATGCATCAGGAAAAGAGGGAAATGAAACTTTTATTGGGTGCCTACTTTGAGCAAGCCTGTGTGCCAGGCAATTCGCGTGTGTGTATTCACATGTGTGTGTGCGTGTGAGTGTGTGTGATATTTAATTTAATGTTCGTAGTCTTGAGGCTTTGTTATCATTAACCTTGTTTTACAGATGAAGAATATGTAGCACGGGGAGGTTAAATAACTTGCCCAAGATTTTAGGATTACTAAGTGGCAGTTCAAATGCTCATTTACTTAAAAGCCATAGAGGAAAAAAATAATCAAAAGAAATCTGAAACAAAGCCCATGTCATCATAATCAAGGGTACTTGGAAGAGAGGGGGCAGTGTCTAATTTGTCTTTTTGCAGCTTTGATTTTCTATTTCTACTTCTGTCCGTTTCCTTTTAAGCTTTTTTTTTTCCCTTTCGCATGATGTACGTTTCTGTAAAGCCAGAGTAGTGAGCAGCTTGAAAGGTTAAGTAAAAGAGGGGCTAGGGAGGTGGAGCTATTGTGGTCTCTCTATTTTTCATGCCTCAAGCATATAATGTAGTACTATTCCTCGTCTTCCAAAAAAAGAAATCAGTGAACGTGGTTCCTTACTTAGCTCACATTAATGGCCATGTGAGTGCATGCTGAAAATGTATAGTGAGGAAAGTAAGGACATAATTAACATAACAAACCATTCTAATAGAATTAGTGCCTGACTGAAGGAGACAAGGGATTCCAAATCATTCTGTATTGTTCAGTACATTTTTTTTAACATGAGGCATAAATATAACTGTGTGTTGCAACCAGTGACAAACTATCATAGAGGTTTGGGTTTTTTAAAATCAAGAAATATTGTTTGAATCTTGCTCCTCCATTAACTGTAATACTATGTAAGTCTTACTTAAAATATTATGCTTATATGGTAGACATTATGTTAGTATAAGTCTGAAAAAAAATTAGTTGCCTAGAAGTAGCAGTGGATGCTTTAAGAATTTTTTTCAATATATTTAAACAAAAAGATTATTTGTATGGTTTGGGGCCTACACAGTGATTTGGGGCCTAAAATACATTTAAAACTACAACATTAGAGATGAAATTTTGGCCTGGTTCAGACAGCGGCTCGGTAAGTGAGCACTGAATGAATGTGCTAGTAACTAAACAGCCTTACAAATAAATACCATGGCAGGGAGGACTCAGTACATCAAGAAAGCCAAATGCACATATTAACTTAAATGCATGTATATGGGTTTTAAATTGTTGCCCTTCAAAATGCAATAATGTATTTATGGATCTTGATTTTATGATTTGTAAAATATGCTTTTTAAAATTTCCTGAAAATTAAAAATTTAAGTCATTAATCCACCATTAATCAGCTCAAGGTGACCGGTTTACAAGTGTCTCCCCTTCCCACTCCCCTGTAGCCAGCACGTTGTTGAATTCATTTGAGAATTCAACAAACTCTCTGGAATTACTTTTTTTTTTTTTTCTACGAACACTTAAGAGTTTCTCTAAAAGAATAATTTCCCAGGTCCTAATGCTTAATGCAAAAAGTAACAGTAGTACTTTTTTTTTTGTTTACTCTGTTTTTCTGACCAAATATACCACCACCGTGAGTCTCATTGTCCCTAGCCCATTAGGAACAACAGAAGTTTTACCCCACTTCCCAGCTGTTTTCTTAGGAATGTAGAAATCTGGCTAGAAGGCTCAACAACATCCCACCTTCCTAGTAGACCAAGGATTCCTATTGTCAGATGCAGTGGGCATGAAAGCAGCAATTTTACAGCACAAAAACTCCAATAACATTTACTTCGGTTGGCTGAGATTGAAATGCACACAGGCACTGCTCAGTCGTGGTTGCTTAAGCACCAGCTTCCCTTGGCTTTTTGCCACTTTGTGCATTTCAGAGACAAGTCCTTTCAGGAGAAGGCATTTTGCTTGTAACTTGCAGTGGAGTAAGCAGACCATTCAGGCATAGTTTATTGCATTACAAACTCAACTATGCAAGCTATCCCAAAATTGAATACAACGAAGTAATTAGTGACATCATTTGGTCATGAGAATTCACAAGGAGGAATTGTCCTATTTAAAAAATAAAATTTTTCTTTTCTAAAGAATTATTTAAAAGTTTATATTTAGAGAATGGTAGCTTAGCTCTTAATTACAAGTTTTACTCACATAGTGAAGCTTAACGTGACCAGTGTACAAGTTCCCACTCCCCTGTAGCCAGCACTTTGTTGAATTCATTTGGGAAATCGTAAGAGAGCACCCACGTTACAGTATAAAGCAAACACTGAAATGACGATGACCCACTCCTACGTAGACTGAAGTGTTGGCGTATCAACCCCATGTTACTCTATGAAGAATAGGCAGAGAAAAGCATGCAGAAACATCTCAATAGCCTGACTCAGGCTGAACTAGGTAAAATATGCATACACATTGTGGATTCCCTAGAAGACAGGCAAGAGAAGGCAAGAGGGATGTACATTAGGTTACCCTAGAGGCAGTATTCATCTAATCAAGAGTTCATTCATTCCTGCAGCCAGTTTTTAAAATCATACATCTAATGTGTACTAAAAACCAGTTGCTAAATATGGTTACCGGACATTTTCTTCTACGAGATTGTCCTAGGTTCTGTATTTGTTTTTTTGTGGGGCTTTTTTCGGAGAACTTTAAAACAAAATTATAAAATCTTATGTAAAATCAAAATTAAATGACTTTTTCTACTCAGCATTGTATCTATTATCTGTTTATAAACCAATCCTGTTCATCCTGGTCAGAGCAAACTGCAGATTTCAAAAGGATGTTATCGAAAGTGTACAAAATGGTTAGTCCATTTGTTAACTGGGGCCCTGTTTATTCCTGTCTGACTCAAATCTCTGGAGTGTGTGAACTAAGTACTCGGAACTTCATTAAAATCGTTATTGTCTGTAAGTAAATTGTGATGTACTTGAATTTCTGCAACTGTGTTTATTTTTCACATTTTGTTCAATAAACCAGGGCTCAGCTCTTCACATTTTCAAGTACTCGTTTTGTTTTAAAAAAAGACAGGGCCGTTATTGGAGCTAACAGATGAGCCCTCATTTCTAAGGAGCCCTAAGCAAGACCCTATCACTCCATGTGGTAATGGTCTTTCTTATTGCTGAATTTGGCCCTTCTCTGTTGATTTGAATCTACATATAGTCTCTAGCCAGTGATGCTTAAAGAGAAGCCACAGAGTACAACATTTTGGAGTTGAAGTTCAAACCATGCAGTCTCCCTTTCTGCATCCCACAGATTCTCATCTGTGCTCTCTCCCCAGCCTCCAGCTGCTGCACTGTCACCAGCCCAGCTGAGATTCAGAACCACTTCTGGTGTGATTCTGTACCTCAGGTACCCTTTATGTGCCTCAGAAACCCTTTTCCCTAGATGTCTCTACCATTCATACATGTTTACACTGATTTCCTTCTGAGTAAATATATAGAACTATCAAAATGTCTAACCTGCCCATTGCTCAGTTGCAGTCCTAGTTTACTTCCTGCTTGATCTGATTGATTTTGTTTCTTTGGAGTATTAGAAAGAGAGAGAACTTGCAGAGAGGCTTAGTAGGCTTTGCCTGATACCTTTTGCTTTCATCTACGGCTACGAACCGATTTCCCTTCCCTTGAATGCATGAAGGAAGAGTTTAAATGGCATCTGAGGTAATGGTGAGTTTCTGGGTTACTTTGCAGTAGTTTGCCCTCGGTGGAGTGCACAAGAGGAAAGAAAGAGAATGGCCCTGCCCTGCGGGTGCATGCCTGTAGCGAAAACGCTTCCGAAAACAAGTGATGCACTCCTAATGATTTGTGCTTTTGGTTCTTTGAATGTGCACAGCATCTCCATCAGGTTTTTACAGCTGGACTCTAGCTGTAATTGCTACTGGGATGAGATGCACAACATGGGGTGTTGAAGCTAAGTACTTGTAGTGTTTTAGTGGCCAAAAATATATGGCATGGTAGGAGCATCAGGCTTCATGAAATTCACACTTGTATATCTTCGTGTTCCTCACCCATTTCTGACATGCCGCTGATTTGGCAGCAGGCTTACTCTAGATGAAGGGGATAAAAATGGCAAAGCTGAGAGATGTTGTTTCTTAAAAGATACTGTATATCAGTGGAGTAAGAGGAAGTAGATTGGGGATGTAAATGCATAAAAAGGCCTCTATAGTCATTCTTCAGTGAAGACAATTGGTATTAATCTCATCATTGCAACAAAACAAAAAAGATAACAGTTTTAATCTTATTATAGCACAGAATGGCATGCATTAAAGTATTTCTAATGTAAACAATAATTCTATATTTCTGTAGCATCAGCTCTCAGATCCCTTGTCCTGATTTGTCATTAGATATAAATCAGTTTTTATGCTTCTTCCAGAGAAGCTTTAAAGCCTAATGTTTCCTTATTGGAGATGTTATAATTCCATAGAGGGTAAAATTGATAGTTACACTAGAGAAAAGTATCATATCCAAAATTATGATGTAAAAGAATAATCCAGATACCCATACAGATCTACCCTTACGGTTATTTATATCATCAGTGAGGCTTGGAATTTGATGCAGTTCTGTTGGCATCATAATTTTCCAGGGTGTCAGCTGTGACCACTGAGTTTCCAACCCAGTTAAATTATTCTTTCACATTATTCTTTGCATTTTCTATTTTGTTCTTTCTTTCTTTTTTCTTTATTCCTCGGGATTTTTTTTTTTTTTGAAAATCAATCCCCCTTGTGTCCATCCAACCAAAATATTTTATAGTGCTTAACGTTAACTTACATTTTAAAAGCAGTGTATGTTGTAGATATTAATTAATCCTGAGAACAATACAATGCTCAGGAGAGAATTATTTGAATGAAATTTGTCAGAAGTGGTATAATGCAAAGATTGCCCTAAAACTGCTGAAAGGAGTAATTTTCCTTGTTTCCATAGAAATGAGGAGTTCCTTATTCTTTGGTCCTTAGTCAGATCATACTACTTTTGTTTAATTACAATGAAATAGTAACCACTAATCAAAAGATTCTTTGTTCTATTTAGAATTCAAACTTTTGTTCTCCTGAACATATTTACCTGCCTTTCTAAGATTACTTTCTAATGGCAAAACCAGAAAATGTGGCAACGTGATCGCCTGATTTGAGAAGAAAAATGCTTACCTTATGCAAGGACCCTGTAATAAACTTTGAGATTTTCTATTGATTTTTTTTAATGCCCAAGGTTTGTTGTATTCTTTCTGTAACGTTTTTTCATTTCACGGTCATTTTAAGCTTTATTTCATTCACAACTTCTTTACACCTCATGCATTTATTGAAATTTAATTTGAGAAATGGAGAATTAAGAATCCTTATACGTTCTATCGAGAGTAACTAGCCCTGTGGTTAATGGGTACAAATGAGTAGAATGAATAATATCTAGTATTTGATTGCATAACAGAGTGACTGTAGTCAATAATAATTTAATGTATGTTTTAAAATAATTAAGTATAATTGGATTGTTTATAACACAAAGAATAAATGCTTCAGATGATGGATAACCCATTTACCCTGATGTGATTATTATGCATTGTATCCCTGTATCAAAATATCTCATATTCCCCACAAATATATAGACCTATTATGTACCCATGAAAATTAAAAATTAAAAAAAAAAAGAGTATCCCCACAACAGTACATCAGACACACACACACACACACACACACACACACACACACACACACACACACCCACCCACCCACCCACCCCTGAATCCTGGCAACATTGCAGTACACAGGAATATATTACTTGAATTGAAACTGCAAAAGTAGTTTAATGCAAACACACACTCCCACATAAATACATTTTTATTTATTAAAAGACAAGAAGCTAAAAAACTGAGGTATGAAGGCCAATTAGAATAATAATGTGTGTTTTACAATTTTTTCTCAAATTTCCTCTTTAACATTAACTCAAGAGTAGATTCCATTCCCAAGGTGATTCAGCCATTTAATATTTCAAATCTTTCATTATTCCCTAGAGCTCAGTGCCCCCTCTGCTGCTTCTCCTACAAACAGTGATTTCCCAGTAATGCCAGCAGAAGCGACAGAGTGAAGCTAATGCAGTCACTCTGCTAGGGAAGAGAAGTTTTCAAGAGAGGCAAAAGCACAGTTTCCCTTTTTCTTTCCTACTGGTTAATGCCATCAGTGGGTGGTCATGCCTGCTCTGTTCTTGAACAAAGGACTTCCTTCTCAGGAGCAGCAGGAATAAAACCGACAAGTATCACATCTGTTTTCATGCTGCTTCTCCAATTCCCATGGGATAGTACCACAACTATAGCAGCAGTTCTGATGGTGCCACAGGGAAACAAGGCAGTAGGGCATCCTCCGTGAACAGATCCTGCTTGAATGAAAGGGGAAAAGAAAGTACTAAATAACAATATAACGAACAGTGGAGAAGTAAATGGGCAAAGATACAACTCCTCAGAGAAGACAAATGTTTTGGAGACAGTCTCTCTACTTGGTGTAAGGTCTGAGTGTTGACATATGTCCATATTTTAGAAGTAGTATTATAGGATAGAGTACATCCATTCCTCTCCATTCATGGGCAGAGAACTGGTCCTGTGTGAAGAATGCATGGTTTAATTTGAGGAACATTTCCAAGGGGTCTTAAATTCTGGCCTTTGCTGTTACTGTCTACAAATGGGAAGAAAAGTGATAGGCAAATTTCAAAGCCAAAGAGGATTTAATAATTATAATTAATAACTGAAAAAAAGACAAACTAAGACTAAAAACATTGATGGCAATCTATAAAATTGGAATGGATGATGTTTGTAGAGCTCTATAAATTTGTTAAAAATTTTATTTGTGAATTCAAAATTTAAAATTACAGTGTGTAAATAATATGTGGATTAAAATGATTTTAAAAATTAGCTGATAATACCCCTTTACAATTTTTAAAATCCCTCCAAATATGTAATAGCATAGGAAGATGCTCACGTTAGTGATACATGGAAGATAGCAAACCAGAACTATGCAGTACAATCTTGATTCTGATGATATTTGTGTATTTTAAAAAAAACAGGAAAGAAACAAACCAAATTTTCTCTGGGTAATGGATTATGGATAGTTTTAGTTTTTCTCTTTTCCCAGTTTTTTTTAGATTTCTGTAGTTTTGTTTTTTCTGAATGTTTGCACTGAACGTGTAATATTTTATGATGAAAACATAAAAAAACTGTAATGGGAAGACGTTTTGTCAGTACCTGTCAGAATTGTTTAGGTGGATAAGCAATTTCAGTTTTTCATTTCTCTGAATAGATCCTATAGAATTCTGTACCATAGTTATGTAAGGGATTATTGAAGTATTACATGGATATTAAAAGCAACCTAAATGCCCATCAAAACGGAATTCCTGCTGTATCATAATACTATTCAGTTGTTACAAAAGAATGAACCTTAACAAGTGTATATTATGTTGGTGAAAAAGTAATTGCTGTTTATGCCATTAAAAGTAATGTCAAAACTGCAATTACTTTTGCACCAACCTATTTAAGACATACTGTACGTATATGTATATGAACAATACTGTGTGTATCCGGATAGATAGATAGATACACACCCTAACTTCAAAAAACAAATACCTATGTTCTATTATAGAGTAGATAAAAAAGCAATTTGTCAAACTTAATATAAAGATTGCACTTTCAAAAAATGTATGTGAATGTAAGATTGTCTAGGCAACCATAGGCTACGTAAGAAACATAAACATCTATTCTTTTAAGTGAACTAAGTTTTAATTTTGAGCCACTATTCCAACCAATGGTAGAAAGTCGTTAAGTAGACACAGTCAAATCAGAGCTTCTTATTAACTTCCTTATCCCATCCTAGGAATAGGATTATGAAAGTGTCACAGTCCGGTGAGTGCTGTGTCCTGAATTGTGTCCTCTCAAATTTATATGTTGAAGTCCTAACCACATTTTTTTTAGGACTTCCGCCCTCCAGAACTGTGAGAAATAGTTCTGTTCCAGCCACTGTTGCCTTAGGCATCCACATTAATCACAAGACCCTTTCGGAACTCTGTTCTTCTCTTAGTCATTTCCATGCGATTTTTGACTCCAGAAAATGTATGGCTGCCCCACCATGACACCTTGGGCACAGTGGGGGTTGGGGCTGGAGCAGGCTGCCACTTTGAGGCTATCTCAGTTTCATCTGCCTGAACACCCTGCACAGCCACCTTTACTCCTATCCTGTGCTACTTTACCCTCCTGGAAAAGGGGCAAGGTCTTGCCACACTGATTCATGTTTTGTTTCTGTTGTTATATCCAACTTTGTGGGGGGTGCAACATGGAGCGGAACTTCTCAGCACATCAACACAGTGCCTAATTCTGTTCCGCTCCAATCATGCAATCATAGTCAGGTACTGTGGGGGTTAAGGGGCCAGGTGCTGGAAAAGTGACCTCTGAGTACTCAGAAATCCTTCGCCAACCTCATTGTTTCTAGCATTAAGTCCAAGCTTTTGAAATTTAAAGATCAATAATGTATTCTTTACTTTGCTTTAACAACTTTTTTTTCTAAGGCACCATGTACTCACATAGTATGGAGAAAGGTACAGGAGAAAATGCAGCAGTGGTGCTGGTAGGAAACCTTGATTAATATTTCAAACTGTTACTCTGCTACACTGGCTTATATTGAAAGTTAGGCTTAGAGCCGGGTGCAATGGCTCACACCCGTAATCCCAGCGCTTCGGGAGGCTGAGGTGGGCAGATCACCTGGGGTCAGGAGTTCAAGACCGGCCTGGCCAACATGTTGTGCATATGTAGAGACAAAACCCTGTCTCTATAAAAATACAAAAATTACCCAGTCTTGGTGGTGTGTGCCTGTAATCCCAGCTACGCGGGAGGTTGAGGAGGCAGGAGAATCGCTAGAAACCCAGAAGGTGGAGGTTGCAGTGAGCTGAGATCACGCCACTGCACTCCAGCCTTGGTGACAGAGCAAGACTCCATCTCAAAAAAAAAAAAAGAATTTAGACTTAGAGGAAGGGGAAACTTTCACTGTTTACTTGATATAATTCTGTATTATTAAAGAATTATCCCTTTAAATAAAAAGTTAATCATTTTTATAAGCTTCATATTGATTGATCCTTATAACAATACTGTGAAGTAGCAGGGGCAGTTACTATTATCTCAATTTTAACAGATGAATAAATGAGATCATTCCTACAAATTATAAATATCTTTTGATCTGGAACGAGTAAGATAAAGTGAGAGGCAAACATGTAATGGGTGCTTTCAGTGAGTAAGGAATGCACTGGGAAAAAAAACTGTTACAAATATCCTAATAATGCCTAACATTTCTCTAAACCCTTATTGATTAGAAACCGTTTTCAAAGTTTTAGTTTTTATTGATTATTCCTTTGAAATAGTTTGTGTACATTCTTTTCTTCCCAAAGGCATCTCTTCCCTGCAGGTGTTCATGGTTCATGTTTCAGCTACCACCAAATTCTTCGCTCCTGCCCATCTTTCCTGCCCCAGTATGTTCTTCGTCTCACTTGATTTTACTAAAACATTGCTTGGATCATGTCATCATAACGACCTTAGGTTGGAAAGAGCCTCAAATGCAGCCTCTCGCCTGGCTCGGGAATCTTTTCAAGAGGATCCCTGGCATAAGATTTTCCTGCCTTTTTGAACCATTGGATAGGGATTCGCTGCTTTCTGAGGCAGCTTGTTCTATTTTTAGCTGAAAGTATCGGAAAGTTCCTTCTTTGCGCTCTACTGAATGCTTCCCTTTAGCTTCCACACAAAATGAATCCAGTCTTTCTTTTAAGTGAGAACCTTTCTTTAAAAAAAAAAAAAAAAAAAAAATTGTATTAAAAATAGAGACGTGGTCTCACTATGTTGCCCACTCTGGTCTTGACCTCCTGGGCTCAAACAGTCCTCCCACCTTGCCCTCCCAAAGTGCTGGGATTACAGGCTCTCACCACCATACCTGGGCAGTGACAACCTTTCAACAAATATAAGAATAGATGTTTTTACACCTCAATTATTCTCTTCACCACACTGAACATTCCCAATTCCTTTCTTGGTGTTTTTTTGTTTATTTGTTTTGTTTTGTTTGGTCCAATATCCCTGAGCCCACCACAGTTCTTGGCACATGGTAAATATTGGATGCATATTCGTTTCCTGAGTTCATGAATGGCTAAACTGCCCTATTGTTACAGCATCGCTTTGGTTCCAGTTTTATAATCTGTAAAGAAAGGCATCGATACATGTCCTCCATCTGGTAGGTGATCTGCAGTAGCTCCTGCAATCATCTAACATCTGTTTCTCTCTTCTTTTAGCTTCACAGAAATGTCAGATATTTCTGTGGCAGTGTAATTTTTAAACATACAAGTTTATTCCCCCTCCCAGCTTTTCTCTCTGTTGTTTCTGAACAGCTCGTTACATTACAGTGTAAATATCTTGAATGATTAGATGCAGTCTTACTTCTCCCCGGTTCTTGAAACAGTTCCTATTTGGTTTTTACCCAGTGTGTGAGAAGTTCTGTTTTTCATTAGTATCCATACATTATTTGGCCATCACCAGAGTGAGGCAATACGCCTTTCTTAATAAGTTCAGTCATATAGTTAGTAAAGACACTGTGTTGCACAATTTACGAAGTACACATCTTAATGGCATAGGGTGAATTACGAGAGCGATTCCTGGTGAATCACTGTCTTGGTTACCACCCATTTTTGCTGATTTTTCCTACCTCCTAGACTTACTTCTAAGACTTACTTCACTTACAAAGACTTACTTCTAAGACTTCTTACTTCACTTACAAAGAAGTGAGGAAGTAATAAATCAGTTTGTTCTTATCTGATAATAGGTGTGTTGGCTATAAAGATTGAAGATACAGTTACATTATGTGTGAATTTTAGTCATATCTACACCCATTTACTACAAATAAGCAAGAATTTTTTATTGTCTAATTTCTTATTATTATGGTTCAGAAGCAGCTATTTCAAGTCCTCCCGAAGATATAATGTAGCGTTGCCACTATGTTGATTATTCAACCTTAGGATTTTTAAAAGTATAAAGTCAAATATATCCAGAAATGACCTTAATTATTGAAATTAGCATCCTCATACCAATTATCATTTACCAGTATGTTTTCAAATTTTCTGTCTTAAATCAGTGTCTATTTTTATAGTACCCTTTTAAGTATCCAGATTTCTCTTTATTAAGTGAAATACACAGAAAACACGTTTCTTGCTTGCATACTTAACAGGATTAGACATCTGCAGCATTATGCTTTAAAGAAAATTTTTCTTGACATTGTTTAAGAAGGAGGAGAGAAAACAGTGGGATTTCCACGTCTGTTAAATAATCATTAGCATGTAGGATTGAATTCTGTCTTCTTTTTCAACCTAAAACCAGCTGTTGAAGTAAACTGGAAGGACCCCTTCATTATTGCATATTTCCATAGCTTGCCGAGGATTCAGTTACCTAGATCCACCACTCTGATCAAAGGGAGCTGATTTACTTTGTCACCATTGTTATTGAAAGCATTCCTTATTTGATTGTTTTGCTTCTAAAATGTTCTATAAAAGGTCAGACAGGGTGTCTTTCTCTGATTTCATCATGCCTCTGAGAATCACCTCTGCTACCAATTATGTGCTACTTGGACGGCTGCTAAGACATTGCAGGGCTTCTTTTCCTTGGCCTTCGTACAAGTTTGCTTTTGTCACCAATATTGCTTAGTCGAAGGTGTCTTAATGTCCATATGACATTTGGCATCAGTGAAAAGCAAGTTCAGAAAAATGAACCTATTTCCTCTTGTTTGTGACGTGATTTGGTACCATTGCCAAAGAGACAGTTGCCATGAGTTGTACATCAAAGGCTTTAATTTATTTTGAGGGTTTCCTTATTACTGTTGGCTTCATGACTGTTTTTGTAAACGTGGAATCAAGTCTTAACCTGGCATAACACACAGCCTAGGGACTAAACAAAACTAAACGAATGCCTGCAACTTTGGCCCTTCCACGGGAAACAGCATAACAATGACTGAATATGAAAATCAAATTTTGACTGCTTCCAAATAGATCACAATACTGCATTATGCTAGTGCTGTGTTTATGGTTTCTGTCTTCCAGCCCATCATGCGCTGTGTCAACTTGGCAAACAGCAGCTATCCATGAGCTCTTGCATGTGGCAGAATGGGTGCTCTGCCTTTATATTGAGACCACCAATGGAATGTCAATATGAATTTACAAAGATGCACACCTGTTTGGAATATGCTCTCATGCCTCCACAATTAATAAGTTTTTAATCTAAAGCTGTTTTCACAAGTAGTAGATGTCAGAATTTCTTTTAAATCTCTTCATAGCAGATGCACAGCAGTGTTTACCAGGCCACTGTTCTTTTCTATAGTATTTCACTATTTTCAAGATGAAATTTATTGGCATGTGGAGTGACATATATCCAAATTTATTGGTATATAAAGAAGGCCATATTCTTTACTATAATGAGGCTTTTTCTCCTAAAGATAATTAAAGTAATGAAGCATGTGTTAACTACACACTGCAAAGGATACGTGAAATGGGAAATGGAAGAAAAGAAAAACAACTTCTAAATAGAGAGGTAAATAAAAGAGACACAATCTATGCACTGGAAATCGAAACGTAGATCGTGGAGTGCAGAATGGAGTTTGCTTTTTAAGATTTGTTTACCTTTTTTGTGATGGGATAACATACAAGATTTTTAGTCCATTGTCTCTATTGTCAAAGTATGTTCAGAATTCAACAATTTCCTGTCCTCTTTACTGCCAACACACTAGTCTTAGTCATCATTGTCTCTCACATGGATTTCTGCAGAGGTTTCCTGTCTCGTCTTTCTGCTGTCACCCTTGACACCCTCCCTCCCATACCACACCCGCTGCACCTCCGCGCCTGTTCTCAACATAGTGGCCAGAGAAAATCTTTTAAAATGTTACAGTATGTCATTGGGTCCTTAAAACTTTCCGCTAGCTCCCCATCTCTCAGAGTGAGAGGTAGTCTTTATAATGGCCCTCCAGATTGTACATGACCTGGCTCCTGTTACCTCTGAATCTCCTCTCCTGCTTCCTCCTGTGTCTGGAATATACCTGGCATGGTCTTAACGAGGCCTTTGCACTAGTTGGTCCCTTACCAGGAATGCTCGTCAGCCAGACTTCTTCCTGCTTAACTCTCATCTCTTCCATTCAGTCTCTGCTCAGTGTTCCTCTTACAATTACAGCTCATCCCTGCCACACAAAACCAGGAGATTTCCCACCCTACTCTGTTATTTGTTTCTAAAACACTTACTTTCAAATTACCATATAATTTGCTTTGTAATTATATTATTAATTGTCTCCCCCCAATAGAGCGTAATCCAAAAAAAAAAAAAACAGAGATAGGCTCTGTTTTGTTCATAGAGGACTCAAATGCCTAGAACAGTGCCTGGCACATGCATAGTAATAAGTGCTTCAAAAGTATTTCTTCATAGAATGAATTGAATCAAAACTGGTAAAGTTGGAAAGTTGGTATTAAGGGGAAGATATGAATTCAGTATTGTCCTTTCGAATTTTAGAAGTAAGCGATAGAGCTTTGGAAAGAGAATAATAGGACTATAGTTGCAGTTACGGGAGTCATGTGCACTTAATTCATCAGCAAATCCTGCCAGTCCTACCTCCAAACTGTCTTCAAGCTGTACTGCTTTTCACCTCTCCCACAGTCACAGTCATATTAGCCAGTGTTGTCTATCACCTGGCTTATTACACAAGCATTCTGCAACTAGTCACCTTGGATCTGCACTGAACCCTCAGCACATTTTGAGCTCAACACAGGGAGTTGGAAGGCAAGGATCCAGGGAAGGTGAACATCAAAAGCTGCAGAAGAGAGGGAATAATTAGTAAAAAGGTATCTGAAAGAAGGTTGGAGAAACAGAATGAGAAAGAGCAAGGCTGCCTTTTCTTTTGAATTAATGGGGAGTGGCTTTAGAAGGTCAAGAAGGTATGAGTAAGTTTATCCCATTAGAATGGCTAAAATCACAGAGACTAACAATGTCAAATATCAGGAAGGATGTAGAGTAATTGGAGCTTTCATACGTTGCTGATAAGGATTTGGTATGGTACAAACTCTTTGGATAATTGTTTGACGGTTGTCTATAAAGTTTAACACTTACTTATGACCCAGTAATTGTACTCTTCAGTATTTATCGAAATATATAAAAACACAGGTGAAAAACTGTTTGTAGCACCCTTATTCAGAGTTACCTAAAACAGGAAACAACTCTAGTGTCCATCAGTAGGAGAAGGGATTATGATATATTCATTCAATGGAATAATATTAAACAATAGAAAAGAACAAAGCACTGCTATACACAGAAAAATGAATGCATCTCCAAAACACTAGGTTAAGCAAAAGCACCCAGGCACGAAAGAGTACATAGTGTATGATTCCAGTTATGTGAATACATAAAATTGAAGAACACACAGAAAACATTTATATGGTGACAGACGTCAGAGAGTGGTTTCCTGGAGTAGTGGGGAGGAAGAAGGAAATTGTCTGGAAATGGGTAGAAGAGAACTTCCTAGGTGAAGAAGGTGTGTGCTATGTTGTTTTGGATGGCTGTTAGCCAGGCATACACAGTTGTCAAATTTGTCGAACTGAACCCTTGAGATTGGTGTACTGTACTTTGTGTTAATTACACCTCAGTTAAAACATGTAATCAAAATCTATGGGCATATGTTGGGAAATTCTGAGATAAACAAGAAGGAAAATGTGATACTTTAAATGCAGTGGCTCAAGTCTTCTTAGAAAAGTAGGGTATCGGCCGGACGCAGTGGCTCACGCCTGTAATCCCAGCGCTTTGGGAGGCCAAGGCAGGCAGATCACTTGATGTTAGGAGTTCGACACCAGCCTGGCCAACATGGTGAAACCCTGTCTCTACTAAAAATACAAAAATTAGCCAGGCGTGGTGGCGTATGCCTATAATCCCGGCTGAGGCAGGAAAGTGGCTTGAACCCAGGAGGCAGAGGTTGCAGCAAGCCAAGATTGCGCCACTGCACTCCAGCCTGGGTGACAGAGCAAAACTCTGTCTCAAAAAAAGAAAAAAAGAAAAGTAGGGTACCAAATTATGTCTTGAGCTTGATACGTGAATGATTAGATTGGAAGAGTAGAAAAAGCTGAGACCAGCTACTTTAAGAAATGTGACAGGACGTCAACAAGAGAAAACTAAAGTATTAATGAGCAGAAGTGAGGCCCAGCCAAGGCAGGCAGTGACGACTATGCCGCAGAAGTGAGGCCCAGCCAAGGCAGGCAGTGACGACTATGCCACCGTGGAACCAGGCAACATGATTTTGGGTGAATAAATTTGATAGCTGCTAGTTAGAAAGCCAGACAATTGGAGTCTAGGGCATTCATGTCTTTCTGGAAACCTCGGAAAAGGTGAGATTTGAACTGTGCCTTGAAGAATAAGTTGACTTTTACTAGGTAGAGAACGTGCAGGTAGGATATATTAGGGTAAATAAAACGTATCATTAAAATTATCACCTGCTTCTTTTGATTTTATTTTGGCTACTAGAAAATTTTAAATTATGTGTATGGCTCAAGAACATATTTCTTCTGGACAGTTCTGGCCTTGAGGCATAGAGATAAGCTATTGCCATAATCGAGGCAAAAGATGATGAATGCCTGGACTCAGACAATGGCGGCAGGGATAGAGGAACAGTAAAATTCAAGAGATATTTCTAAGGTGATGCAGGTTAGTGATTACATTTGATGGAGCAGGGGTGATGGAGCAGGACAAATCAAAGACTGCTCTAAGTTTTCTAACTTGGATAATATTGATTGGAAGGGGAAGCCATATACCACATTAGAGAAAACACAGGGGAAAAACGAAGTCGATTTGCAAGGGGAATAGGAAGAAAGAATACCACGTATTGACTCCCAGGCACTTGTCACGTATTAAATCATGTTCATGCCTGCAAACATGGGCATGTAAGAAATTATGACCCAGAGAGAATATTTAGCTCTGTTGAAAATCAGTCAGCTAGAAAGTGGAAGAACTAGGATTCAAACCCACACCAGTAGTGGTTGTAAATGCCTTTAAAACTTGGAAAGGGCCGGCCCGGCCTTGGTGGCTCGTGCCTGTAATCCCAGCTCTTTGGGAGGCCTAGGCGGGTGGATCACGAGGTCAGGAGATCGAGACCATCCTGGTTCATCTCTACTAAAACTACAAAAAATTAGCTGGGCTTGGTGGCGGGCGCCTGTAGTCCCAGCTACTTGGGAGGCTGAGGCAGGAGAATGGCGTGAACCCGGGAGGCGGAGCTTGCAGTGAGCTGAGATCACACCATTGCCCTCTAGCCTGGGCGATAGTGCGAGACTCCGTCTCAAAAAGAAAAAAAAAAAAACTTGGAAAGGGCCAATGAGCAAACTGTGGTTTGGGTTCTCTAGGTAGATGCGTGTGTTTAACTTAACCTGGGTCACAACATGAGAAGGCTGTGTGCTGTAATTATAGTTTGCTCTAAGAACTGACAGACTAACCTAGCACACAATCAGAAATGGCAAGATTCATAATTGGGGGATGATTTTTAGCTAAATGCTAGATTACAGAATCTGTATCATTAAGATCAAACAGCTCCAAACAAATATGGATGAAGTACAGTGCCTATGGCAAACCCAACAAATAACTGTTGTGCTTCCTGTCTTGGTAGTGTCAAGGTCCAGGCTATGAAGATGAGTCTGTGTTGTCATGAGGACATGCCCTGTTCGTGTTTTAAAACTTTGTTTAAAACTATATGTTGGGCCAGGTACCGCCCCTCCTGCCTGTCATCCCAGCACTTTGGGAGGCCAAGGCAGGCAGATCACTTGAGCCCGGGAGTTTGAGTCCAGCCTGGGCAACATGGCAAAACCCTGTCTTCAAAAAAAATTCAAAAATTAGCCGGGCCTGTTGACACGTGCCTGTCGTCCCAGCTCCTCAGGAGGCTGAGGTGGGAGGATGGCTTGAGCCCAGGAAGCAGAGGTTTCAGTGAGCCAGGATGACACCACTGTACTCTCACCTGGGTTAGAGAGCGAGACCCTGCCCCCCCACACACACCCTGTCCCCTAACACACATGCACAAACTATACTCGTTCTTTGTATTTTCTTCTCTTTTAAAATTTGAAGGATATAAAACATTTCAGTTAACTTAGAATTCTAGTTAATTGGATTAGATTTTCCTGGTAATACATTTTGATATTATGATCTATGTTTCAGACAATGTAAATTTCCACAGAAAAGTAATTATGTAAGAAACCGTTGGTATGAGCACTTTAGGAATGTATATTTTCCCAAGTGTATATAATTAACATGGAAGACTGAAAGTTTCAAACAGCGTGACATCATTATAAATTGCTGTAGGTCAGGCGCGGTGGCTCAAGCCTGTAATCCCAGCACTTTGGGAGGCCGAGACGGGCGGATCACGAGGTCAGGAGATTGAGACCATCCTGGCTAACACGGTGAAACCCCGTCTCTACTAAAAAATACAAAAAACTAGCTGGGCGACGTGGTGGGCGCCTGTAGTCCCAGCTAATCAGGAGGCTGAGGCAGGAGAATGGCGTAAACCTGGGAGGCGGAGCTTGCAGTGAGCCGAGATCACGCCACTGCATTCCAGCCTGGGTGACAAAGCAAGACTCCATCTCAAAAAATAAATTAAATAAATAAATAAATAAATAAATAAATAGCTATAAAACAAAAACCGAAGACCATTGTGGCACACAGCAATTAGGAATGATATAACTGTTTTTTGTTGTTGTTGTTTTTGAGACAGAGTCTCACTTTGTCACTCAGGTTGGAATGCAGTGGCTTGATCCCAGCTCACTGCAACCTCTGCCTCCTGGGTTCAAGCTATTCTCCTGCCTCAGCCTCCTGAGTAGCTGGGACTACAGGCACCTGCCACCATGCCCGGCTCGTTTTTGTATTTTTAGTAGAGACGGGGTTTCACCATGTTGGCCAGGCTGGTCTGGAACTCCTCACCTCAGGTGATCTGCCCACCTCTGCCTCCCAAAATGCTTGGGATCACAGGCGTGAGCCACTGCACCTGACCAGTATTACTGTTTTTAAAACACAGACTTTGGGCTGGGCGCGGTGGCTCAAGCCTGTAATCCCAGCACTTTGGGAGGCCGAGACGGGCGGATCACGAGGTCAGGAGATCGAGACCATCCTGGCTAACACGGTGAAACCCCGTCTCTACTAAAAAACACAAAAACCGAGCCGGGCGAGGTGGCAGGCGCCTGTAGTCCCAGCTACTCGGGAGGCTGAGGCAGGAGAATGGCGTAAACCCGGGAGGCGGAGCTTGCAGTGAGCTGAGATCCGGCCACTGCACTCCAGCCCGGGCGACAGAGCGAGACTCCGTCTCAAAAAAAAAAAAAAAAAAAAAAAAACACACACACACAGACTTTGTACTGATTGTTGAGTGACAGATTTGCACACAACAGCATATTTTTTTTTAAACAGCCCCAAATCAAAGATTAGTCTTAAAATGAGAACATTTTTGTAAAGACAGTTACTTATCTATCATATTGGTCTTTTCATCCACACTTAAGTAGCCATCCATCTGGAGGAGCACACTTAAATGCCAAACACAGCAGTGTAATATTTTAGTATACTGAGTCACTTATTACAGTACCATCATGGCAAACTCTGGCACAAGTCTGCATTTAATTAATAGTACATTAAGAAATGCGGTACCCTTGAATAATTCCACAGTGGAGTTGACCTTAATGCCATAGTCAATGTTGAGAAACCTACTCATTCACAGAGGGGTGTACCTCTTTTCAGTGACCTGTGACTCTTCCCAAATTCTAGCAGACTGATATATCAGTCACTTCTACTTAGAACTAAGTAGAAAAATGCAAAATTGAAAGCAATCAGGTTAAAGAAACTTCTTGTAGTGGTTTTAAAAGGGAGTAGAAATAGTTGCTCATAGATTTGATAAAAAGGCTTGAATTCACATACCAACTCATATTCATTGTGATGCCTGCCTGATTCAGGGATTTCAGAAATTTTTAGGATCTTGTTGGGGGCCAGAAGTGCCATAAAGATTAATGATACCATTAAGGTCACAGACTCAGACTGGGGGTGGCAGTGGGGGAATGGGCGAGGAAATAAAGAGAGCTTCCTATAGTTCATGTAGGTTCTAGGGCTTGATTTTGCTGCTTTGGCTTAGGTCAAATAGTAATTTTTTTTTTTTTTTTTTTTTTTTTTGAAATGGAGTCTCGCTCTGTCGCCCAGGCTGGAGTGCAGTGGCCTGATCTCAGCTCACTGCAAGCTCTGCCTCCCGGGTTCATGCCATTCTCCTGCCTCAGCCTCCCGAGTAGCTGGGACTACAGGCGCCCGCCAACACGCCCGGCTAATTTTTTGTATTTTAGTAGAGACAGGGTTTCACCGTGTTAGCCAGGATGGTCTCGATCTCCTGACCTCGTGATCCGCCCGTCTCGGCCTCCCAAAGTGCTGGGATTACAGGCTTGAGCCACCGCGCTAATTTTTTAAAACTCTTGTTTATTGATCATCTACCATCAATACAGATTGTGCCAGATATTATTTCAGTGATTTGTATTCTCCTTAAACCTCCAGAGGTAGTATTAATAACTGTTAATCCACATTTTCTACATTAGACAAGTGAGACTCAGGGATTTAAAATTGAGTCAGCCAGACACCAGAGGCATCACTCAGGTTTTGTATCTCAGCATTGTCCGGATTTGAGCAGGACTTACTAAATAATAACGCCTTCTGGAATAGAGCCAAAATTTGTGTGTATATATGCTTATGAACCAAATATATATTTTTATCTTAACATAAATTTATCAAATCAATTAAAATATTAATTTGGGATCAATCTCTATAGGATGTTTTTGTAAGTTTTCAAGTATATTCCTCAGAACAAATGTTAAAGTAAACTTTTTGACACAGGAATCAAATCCCTCACATCATGTTTTTCAGAGAGCATCACAGTATTATAGTGATGAAATTTTGTGTGACACCATCAGAAACAACTGTTCATAAAAGATGCAGGGATATTATTACACGGAAATGTTGAAAATTCAGTATATTTGTATTTTAGCTTAGTTTCCCAGATTGAACGAATGCCACAAATATTTATTACTTTAGAGCAACATATCAGTTAAAATTTCTGAACAGTTTCTGAAGAATTTGAAGGTGGGCACCAGGGAAACAGAGAAAAGGGAGTACTGAACCTTTATACCAGAATTGAATTGTGTGATTTCATATTAAAAAGAAGGTTTATTTATAGTTCTCTTCCAGTTATTCCCAGATGTTATAATGTTTTATTTATTAATAAGGAAAAATTGAGATTCATATTTCACACATCACTGAAATGACTGTGCTTAAGCGGAAACTTTTTTCACATTTGTCATTATTTACTGCTTTTTAGAGCAGAATATCTATTTTGTTCAGGAATAAAAATAGATTACAATAAAATATGGAAAACTAAAATGAATTCTTAAAGGCATTTAGCTAAAAGTATTTTGCCTTTCATTTCAAACACAGGAAAGTGCTTTAATTCAAAAAGACTGAGTTTTTAAATATGCTGCCTTCTCCATTCATGACTCAAAATGCTTTCTCAGAATTTATCCCAACTCTCATAAGTTTTTATTACAACAAACTTGGAAATTTCGTTTGGTTGTGTTATTTATATTCTTTCATATGCCTCTTTTCAATCTTTTAAAATGATTAGTTATGTCAAATTGATTCCCATAGCATGTGGATTTCTACTCTTATCAGAATTGCAATTTACCATGGCTTTATTATTTATTATTTATTTATTCATTAATTTATTCTCCACTTTATTCCAGAAAGGATACTCATAGGAAGGGCTTACTTGTGGATTGCTGTCATTTGGTATGCATTACTTCATGCATTTATTTATTGCCATCTCTACTAAACTGTATTTATGAAACTTCTCCTTTATTAGTTTCTTGCTTTAGAAATGAAGTAAATGAATTCTCCTGAGCCACTGTATACTTATGTAAAATATAAGAGCATTTCATTGAGCCATTTATAGGTTTTATCTATTATATATTTTAACTCAAACACATTAAAATATATGATTTTGGCCTTTCTGACAGTAATTTCAAGTCTTAGGTAGAGAGAGCTTTCATTTTAAATGGTAAATCACCTTCTGACACACCTAAAATTGGTTACATTTTTTATCCTTTTTCTCTTCTCTTATCCTACCACTGTCTCAAATCCTCCCTCCCCACAAGATTTGGTAGTAAGAACATAAGTTTCTCAATAAACTATTTCAAAAAATATTTTTTTACAGTTCAATTGCAGATGGTTTGTTCTGCTTGCAGAATGGTATTTTATTCTACCCACAGACATATAGCCATATGTTTCCTGTCACCTCGGTGACACAGATAAGCCTTACATCTGGCTATCTTTACCTAGGTTACCTCCCCAACTTTTGCTAAACTTGAAGCTAATATCAACTTTATAATTTTTGACTTTTTAACCAATTTTTGCCTTCTAAACAAAAGATTAAGAAAATTCCCTTTTTATTGAGGAAGCAATTAAGATCTTGTTGAGAACTGGTCAGCATAGACGTGTAGTAAAATCGTATAGAACAAATACACACACACACATACACACGCCCGTGCACACACACCAGGAATACAAGTAAAACTGGAGAAATCTGAATAGAATCAATGTATCTTATCAATGTCATTATCCTGGTATTTCGCAATGTTACCATTGGGAGAAACTAGGTAAAGTATACACAATCTCTTTGGATTACTTCTTGAAACTGTGTGCAAGTTTACAATTGTCTCAATGAGATTTTTCATTGAGAAAAGAAGAACTGGTTGGTAAACTTCTTCTTAAAGGGCCAGATAGTAAATATTTTAGGCTTTTCAAGAGCCATGAGGTGGAAACTTCTCAAATCCTTTGTTTTATAGCACAAAAGCAGTCGGTACATGAACGAGTGGACGTGGTTGTGTTCCCATGCAACCGTCTTACGAAAGTAGATGGCAGCAGCCGATAGTTTGCAGACTTCTGGTTTAAAAAGAGACACAAGCTTTTAATATTCCATCTGCTGCTCCCTTGAAGGAAAAAAATGTGGTACAAAAGCTAATTATATATTTATGATGTTGTGATTTGCAGCTTATTTTCTGTCCTCATGATTTTCTTAACTTGTATATTTATACATAAAGAATAACGTTTTTGTTTATTTTAAATATTCTAAGTAGCACTGCTTTGGTATCATGCTTCTCTATTTTGGGAAATCAGAACATTTAAAGTTACGTGTCTTAGAAAAATAAGAAATTCTTTTTAGATATAGTACTGTATTAAAGGAACAAATAACACTGAGTTTCTGTCCTTAAGGTTTTCATCCCTCAACATGAATAATAAGAAGTCAGAGAGTAAAGTTCTAGGTTAAAATAGCAATTTCTGCACATTTCCTCGTTTGTATTCATTCTGTTACAGAGGTGAACATCCCGTGGCAGAACTTAGGTTGTATTCAGTTACTCTCATTTTCAGGGTAGGATCAAGCATGACCTTATGCAGAATTCCACTTACACAAGAATGCACTCAAGCTTACTTTAGACAATGTTAAGAAAATCCACTCGATGAGATTTTGATATTGATTCGGTAGATTTTTTTAACTTTTTCTTTCTCTTCATCCTGTCACATCATGAGCGGTTTTCAGAAGTTAGGTTCAGTTCCCTAGCAAAACCAAGTTTCTTCCTCCTCGTATGTTTCTTTTCCTTCTGTGTTGAGTGGCTTCTGTGGAAAAACCTCTTGAATGTGGGATAAAAACAAAACAATTGTGTGAGAGACACACATGCAGTATGTCTCTACTCAGTGCTGTGGACTGTTAAAGAAAGGTTTTGCTATTTAAAAGGAGAGGTAATGTAGATAACTGCAATGCACTCATGAGAAAAAAGTAAATTTTCCAGTAACTATAATTTAACAGCAATATAAGCCAATCCTGTGTAGATTTCTAAAATGGTAAGAGTGGTTAGAGCCAAACAGGATTCATATTTTGAGAGCTTGTGATGTTTAGTAATTTTAAAAGATGAAAGATATTTCTTAAATACTTTGGAAATTCTATGGTTGACCCTCTTTTTTACCCAACGCTTCATTTAATGTGTTGCTAGAGCTAATCAGTTTATTCTACCTCTTAATTATCTCTTGAATCTGACCCTGCCTATTTATCTGCATTGCCAGGGCTTTCGTTTATGTACTCAGTACAATACTGTAAATCTCTGCTAACTCTCATCACACACCACTCACCAAAGGCAACACACACACACACACACAGCCTCCACACCGCTGTTAGGGTAGTTGTCATAAAATGTGTCTCTGACCTTGTCATTTATTTGCTTAAAACCTTTCCACAGCTCTCTTTGGCTAATAGGATAATATGCAAATGCCGAAGCAGAACAAGACAAGGCCCATGAAAATCTTTATTCCACCTGTCTTCCAGGGTTCTTTCCTGCCTCTTGTGCGTTCTCCTACCCTGTCCCAGCCCCACCCACACCCTCTGTGTTCTAGCCAATCTGAACCACGGCAGCTTCGCGCTCCTTCTCACTGTCATGCCTTAGCCTCTTTCCGTCATCCTGAGGGTTTCTCTGCCTGGAATATGCATTCTTCATGGCAGCTAAAGCATTAGCTTATCGGAAAAACCTTCTGAGAAGCTTTTGGAACCCAGCATATTTCATCTCTTAGGTTATTTACCAGATAATACTTGATCTGTCTGTATATACGTATACTCAAAAGTGAGGAGGCGATAAATATAGTGTAGTAAGGAGGAAAGCTTTAAAAGGGGAGGAAAGTATGTTAGACTCATACTGGATGGAATTCCTAGGACTTTGAAAGTACTTGAAACACTGTAGGTATTCTGTGTAGGCGTGTTGTATAAATTAGTGAGGGAACCTATGAATGAATAAGTGAAGTCAAGAATTGTGTCTTACTCCTTGGAATCGGATTGGATATCAGCCCAGGAGGCATTTCTAAAGATATTAAGCGTTTAAATGGAGACCACCCACCTGCAGTATTGCTATATTGGAGAACTAAATGTCTAAAGGAAATTTCTAACCACCTTCCTTTCAGGTAAGAAACCGTTACATAAGAGACTACAATGGTTAATTTCAGAAATAGCAATGGAGTCATTCACAATTAAAGGCACCTGCTATATTAACATGGAATTCAGGGAATCTGGAAGAAAATAAATAAATTTGGGGAATATATTTTTTATTAGCATTAGTGTCTATGGTTTTCATGCACATAGATAATAATACTTATTTATCCAGTATTAACTGTCTTTATGATTCCTCAAGTACTCAGAAACTTAGGAGATAGTACACATAAATATCCTAACATGTAAACATTTCTAAACTGTTACCACCTCTAAAACCTAATTTATTGCCTTCCCTTCTGAGGAGGGCTCCCATTTTTACTTCTAAGTCTTTGCTTAAATGTCATAATGTCATATTTTCAGTAAATGCTATTCTGATGACCCAATTTAATTTTTTTTTTTTTTTTTTTTTTGAGTTGGGGTCTTGCTCTGTTACCCAGGCTGGAGTGCAATGGCGCAATCTCCACTCACTGCAACCTCCACCTCCTGGGTTCAAGCAATTCTCCTGCCTCAGCCTTCCGAGTAGCTGGGACTGCAGGCACCCACCACCACGCCCTGCTAATTTTTGTATTTTTAGTAGTGACGGGGTTTCACCATATTGGCCAGGCTAGTCTCGAACTCCTGACCTCGTGATCAGCCTGCCTAGGCCTCCCAAAGTGCTGGGATTACACGCGTGAGCCACCTCCCCGGCCCTGGCCCCAGCCCCGGCCCCAATTTAAAATTTTGATTCCTTCTCCAGCAGTTCTAATCGCCTACCCTGCCTTGTATTCTGTCAATATCACCTTCTTTTTCATTTACTAATTTATTATGTTTCCTGCATATTGTTCTCCCCTTCTTCCCCTCCAGTTGCTACGATGTAAGCTCTACAAGGGCAGAGGTTTTTATATTTGTTTTTAGCTAAGGTATCCCTCATGCTGTGATAGGTGCTTAAGTGAATATCTGTGGAATGAATGAATCAACCGATACTACATGAGTGTCTCAGCTCACATTCTTAAGAAAATAGTCATCACTTCACAGCCTAATAGCTGCCACATGGCCCTTGTACTCTGGACGAGCACTCAGGTTAATCTCCCTCTGACTTCTTTTCTCATAATAAATTTCTTCCCAGGAGCCTCTGTGTGGCCTACCAAATCAGGTACAGATTCTTCCACTTGGAGGTGAAAGTGGTTGGTTGGCCCCACTTTATCTATCCAGAACTCTCTCTTAAGTTGCTTTCCAAACCAGTGTTGTTACCGATCTCCAGTCTTCCTGCTACCTGTGCTTCTCTTCAAGGTTTAGCTAAATGTTAGTCTACACTTTAAGCCTTCCAAACCAACCCCGGCACAAAGCAAATGTTTCCTTGTTCACCTTCTTCATATAGTTTATTATTTTGCACCTGCCTGAGATTTGTGTTCTCGCTCTTTCAGGAATGGAAGTCCCATCTCCTCAATTAGGGAATAAGCTCCTTTAGGCCAACACACCTGCCTTCTTCTGTATCTCCATGGTACTTGAACATTATTGGTAAATACAATTAGGACTTGTGGCTTGGCAACAGTGAATCACTGTTGGTTCAAGACAAAGAATAAAGTTTTAAAAATGCCATGTTGGTTTTGTGCAGGATAAATGAGGGTAGAGAAAGTCAGTAGGCAGAGATAGCCGCATTCTATTTTCTCAGAGTGCATATCTAGTCAGCAGATAGTGATTTATTTAATAAATGAGAGGTAGGGAAGGGTCTAGATAGGGTAATGCAATGGGAAAACAGAGGAAAGAACATAACCAAAGAACATTTTGAATAAATTAACAAGAAAATTGTTGATTTGGATCAGAGGATCAGAGAGCAAGAGTCAAAATGTCACCAAGCTTTGGAGTAGAAAATGGGGATTTCAGTGGAAAGGTGAAATAGTTGAGAAAGAGGAGGAGATCTTGGATTGGGCAGAGAGTATAAAACGAGGATGATAAATTTAGTTTGGGATAGATTGACAGTGCACATAGGGAAGAGATAAATATGTTTTCCTTTAAGGTTTTTTAGAAGAAGAGTAATGACATTACAATGGCTGTAATGGATTTTTGAAATTATGTCCACAAATTTGAAAACTTCTCTTTTTTCCCCCAATATGGATTAATTTTCAGGGATCATATTTTGCAGTGAACTTTTAAAATCACATCAGCTTATTTTAAAGCAAAGTTGTTATAGGACTCTGGTATAAGGAAAGTTACATTAATTGAAACATTCATACTGGTATAATTGTGCTATAATTCTCATTTGAAGTTTAAATGAGGTTTAGTGTTGGCTACAGAGGGAGGGACACACTGGAAACTAATTTATCTGTGAGAAGGCAGAGGAGCAGAGTATGACATTTTGGTCCTTTTGAGAAAATTTGCAGGATGTTGAGGTTTGTTGCTGTTGCTGTTTCTATTGTTTTAAATAGTATATAACTAAGTGTGAGGACCATTAGAGGACAGAAATCACATCTTAATCAGCTTTGATTTTTTTATGTTTAAAAAAGAGGTTCAGATTCACTTTATAGTCTAGGGAGTTTAATTAAAGTAAATGGAGACAAAAGTACTCTTTTGAGAGCTGTCATTTCTCTTAGTGTGATGCTATTAATAATGTAGTTTAATGCTATTTTGGAAGTTTGGTTCTTTCCTTTTCTTTTGTCTTCCTCTGACTTTTGTCTGTATTCTAAATGAAAGAGGGCTAATGCACTTTCAGGAGGGTGCTCTCCTAAATTCACTGTCTTGTACTACATTAAGTCCGACTTCAGCTCTCATGTTTTGAAGAAATACCTCTTCATCGCTCCATTTTTATTTTTCCTTCTTCTTTTATTGTGAATCTCTTTTACCAAAAACATTTGTAGGGTTCTTCACCAAGATTTTTTTTTATCAGTTAGGATGAAAACTAGATCCTGATGTGACCATTTCACTGTGAGTGTAACTTCCCTTTTTGACAGCTCCATTAGATCTGCCAGGTTATAAATCTTCATATTTCTGACTTGCCTTGAAATCAGAAAGTGTTTTCATTATGCAAGTCTCTGTGAGCAACAAGCATGAAGGGAAGGTATGGCAGGTATCAGAGCCCCTTTGACGAACTTATCTGTTTTAACTCAGTGCCAGGGCGGAACATTTACTGCTAACCCTGATGGGTCAACTTTGATTGCAAATTATGTGTGGTGCATTTTGAATTCAAATAATGTTTCTGAGATTATTCTAAGATCACTTTTCATTTTTGTGTGTGCAGTAATGTGTTGTGTATAACTTGGATTTCAACAATATTCATTGTTTGAAAGTTAGAAAATTTTCTAAGAATACTAATTATCTTGCTCAAATAATCATTTAAGTGCAACTGTCACTTGATTGTGGTGAATATTTTTAAGTAAAATTATAGATTTAAGGTGTGCTACCTCTAATTTTATTGTCATACAAAAAGCAGAGTATCGAGCATGTTAATGTAGATTGTACTTTTAATTTTTTTCAATACTCTAGAACATGTGTAAGCTTAAAAGAATTTGAATTACCCAGGTTTTTCTCTTTTTACATAATAAATAAGAAGAAATCACAAAGAAAGCAGGTATTATATTATTGTTTTTAATATAACATGAAATTGTTTGACTTTATTTTGACGACCTCACAAAAGTATAAACATAGCAGTGCTGTATATGATCAAAGTAAGAAATTAAAGAGTTACCAGTAATTTATAAACCACAAGGCTATTAACTTTTAATAATGCTGTCTTAAATATTTGATAGTAAATTGCAGTGATAATCAAAGCTAAACCTATGGGACTGTGCTTTGTAGTACTGTTTAATTTAATAACTCTAATAATCCTTTAAGAATATTAGGAAAAATAGGCCGGGCATGGTGACTCACGCCTGTAATCCCAGCACTTTGGGAAGCCGAGGAGGGCGGATCACCTGAGGTCAGGAGTTCAAGACCAGCCTGGCCAACATGGTGAAACCCCGTCTGTATAAAAATACAAAAATTAGCCAGGCATGATGGTGAGTGCCTGTAATCCCAGCTACTCAGGAGGCTGAGGCGGGAGAATGGCTTGAACCCGGGAGGCAGAGGTTGCAGTGAGCCAAGGTCATGCCATTGCACTCCAGCCTGGGTGACAGAGCAAGACTCCATCTCAAAAAGAAAGAAAAAAAAAGAATATTAGGAAAAAGATCTTAATGCTTACAGTAGCAAATATTGTGAGTTTATAAAATAATCTGCCAACACCAAGGTGTACTATAAGGCCAAGAAGAAAAGGATTGATATCTAGGGTCTTGTCATTTTTTAAGTCACTGCTTTTAGAGATGTTTTTAACCTCATGTATATTTTTGTTTCTTAGCATAAGAGAGAGGAAAATCAAAAGCTCAAGTAGAGAATTTAAAAATGAGACAAAAGACTGCCCACTTACTAAAAAGTGTTAAACAATTATAAAACTGGAAACTAACATTCAAATGATTTTTTCATTTGTATTCACCTATTTAATATACAGTATAGTTTCCCTGTAACAGAAGAGTGCTTATGCTATCACTGCTGGATTGGGGTCTCCACGCTGGCCTTTGCTAGATAGTACTTTGACCCCTGGCTCAAAGTAAAGCAAGCATTCTTCCATTTAAAATTGAATTTCTACAGTACTGCCTTAATACTAATACTTCCTCTTCATTTCCTTCTTGACAATATTCCTGGAACAAAAATGACAAAAATAATTATTCCTGTATAAATTAGTATGGAGAGCTTTGGGGTCAAACTCTGTGACCATTGCCAGATTTCTTAATTTCTCTGTACATTTTTTCTCACTTGTGAAACAGGAATATGTACCTACAGTTTAAGGTAGCTATGAGATTAAATAAGATAGTGCATGGTAAGCCCATTGCATAATCAGCTTCAAAAGCTTTCATGAGTATAAATTTCTGTTGTGTATTCCACTACCCTTTGCATTTAGAATCCGTGTAGTTACGTTAAACCTAGATTTTTAGTACTTCTTTTTTGAAGTTACTAAGTAATTAAATTACTTATAACTAACAAAACAAAAAACCACATAAAATAGAAGAGAACTGTATAAGTCCTTTTTTTAAAAAAAGTAGCACACAGTATTTTTTAGTTTCAGGGGTTAAAGGAATTGTTTTAGACTCGATATGGATGTGTTAGAATGTTTTAAAAATCGATTCTAGCTAATGGAGAGAATGTTTTTAAAGTGAACTATTGCCATTCCTTCAGTGACCCACATACAACAAGAACAAATTCACATAAACATTGAAGGAAAGACAAGCTCAGGTTATAGAAGTAATGAGAATCGCAGTGATTTGCCGTGGGGAATTAGAATGTGGAGACTCTTTTCCCTGTGCACTATCCTCTAATGTCTAGGCCCAGATCAGCAGCCTCTAATTTTACATATGCAGTTATCCAAACAAGATGAATGTGCAGGGCAAAGCTGGATAAGAATGTCGATCTTGATATTAATATTTTTATTCTCCTTCGTAATCGACATATAGTTGGCAAAAGCCAAATGTCTGTGAGATCCCTAAAGACCGCAGCTAACTCAGGAGAACTGCAGCCAGCTTTATTTTACATCAACTGTGGAGATATGGCCCGAGGGAGACACATCCCAGAATAACCCCCTTGCCATTGTCCTTTACAGTGTTTTAAATCAGTTATTTTATCTTGTCTAGATTTATATTTTGTAAAATGCAAACTGATAAAGCATGACAGCATTCAAGACATAGAGTTAGCAACCAAAGCTTAAACCTCTGTGTGTGTGTGTGTGTGTGTGTGTGTGTATTTTTTGTAAAACATTATATACAGAGATTTGGGGAATTTTTTTAAAAACTGGAAAGAAAGACATTAGAAATCATAATCTACTTCCCTAATATTACAGATGAAAGGAACCAAGACTAGAAGAGTAAAATGTGTTAGTGATAAAGCCAGAATCTAGATATGTTAGTTTATGTTCAGAGTAAAAATATCAAATATAAGAATTGTCTTCTTTTCACTTTTATCTCCCTAATTTTATATATAAGTAAGATTCTGTTTTTTAATTCTGGATCTTTAATATGTGAAAATGACTTATATTTGAAGTGTTTGATTTTTGAAGTTTTTGAAATTAATGTCAGAACACTAGATTCCTCTTAGAAGTAAATTAGTAATTATATTTTAAAAATAAAATATACGTTTTGGCAGTACAAACCAACTTCTCATTTAATTGTTAGCATATGTTTTCTACAGATATAGTTTCCTTACTAGGCAGATAATGTACATGCTTGCTAATGAAAGCTTTGTGAGCTATGTGTCTTTGGCACTTATTTTGCATAAATTATAATACTGTGTTTTACTAAAATATGGGTTAAAGCAAATATATTCAAGACAGCGTGCAAATGTGAATGCAGCAGATTCCAAATAGATGATTTTTTTTATTGATAAATAAATTTTAATACAAATTTTACTTTGGTTTTAAGAATCATCAAGATTTTCAACAGAAGGGCTTATTTATTTTAAACCCTAGGCTGCCTTTTTGAAACCTGAAAAAGATTTGTGAAAACAGCCTGCAATAAAAATCACACACGCTTCATAAAACACTACTTGATAGATATCACTTGCACCATTAAGAACTAAACGACAAAGGATGTAATTTCAGTTCTGGCATGCAATATTAATCGAAAGCCTTTAAAACATCTTGCTGATGGGAGCTATGACAACGTGACATTGAAGAATTATGAGCTAAAGACATCTATCTTAATCAGATTTCTGAAGTAAATGCCATAAAACATAAAGTTGTTTTGTTCATCTTTACGTTTTTGCATGTTTTGGTGGGCGCATCATTTTCTAGTGTGTTGCTTTAAATGTAGAGACTGCAAAATCAGTATGTAAAAGTATGAGTTCAGTACACAGAGTTGAAGCAAATTTTAGTCAATACACTCTGCATAGACTGGGAATTATTTCTGTAATAATGTATATTTTTTCATCTTTTAAGCCAGTGATTTATCTTAAGGAAACACTCAAATAATATTAATAGATATGTTTGAAACATAATTAGGTGTTTATTTGCCTTTGTTGTTGTTGTTGTTGGATTATTGCTCTGTTGCCCAGGCTGGAGTGCAGTGGTGCCATCTCGGCTCACTACAACCTCCACTTCCCCAGTTCGAGTGATTCTCCTGCCTCAGCCTCCCAAGTACTTGGGATTACAAGCGCCTACCACCACGCCTGGCTAATTTTTTTGTATATTTAGTGGAGACAGGGTTTCATCATGTTGGTCAGGCTGGTCTCGATCTGCTGACCTCAGGCAATCCACCCGCCTCAGCCTCCCAAAATGCAGGGATTACAGGCATGAGCCACCGTGCTCAGCTGCATATTTGCCTTTATAAATTCAGAAATGGAAATAGAAAGCTTTTAAAGACCTCCCCGTAGAAAGAAATTATCTTATGGATATACTAACACATAAACATCTTCTTTTCCTAAAAATGATGGTTTAAAAACTTTTCATACTTTATTTGAATAAAGGAGGAAAGCCTGGAAATTTAACCCCTTACATTAAAATAACACTTCACAGTTTATAAAAAATACTTTAATATACATTATCTCTTTTAATTCTCACAACATTTCCTTGTAAGATTGATCATTACCCCACTTTACAGGTGAGGAATTGGAGTATTTACAATAGGAAATTGATGATAGAGTTACTAAGTTTAGGACAGGGAGCTTGAACTGTCCCACTTGCGGCAGGAGCCCAGATGTTATGGGCTAAATATTTGTGTCCCCAAAATTCACATGCTAAAGCTCTAATACCCCATGTGACTATTGGAGCTAGGGCCTCTAAGGAAGTAATTAAGGTTAAATGAGGTCATCAGGGTGTAGCCCTGATCCTGTAGGATTAGTATCCTTATAAGAAGAGACACCATCCTGGCTTACACAGTGAAACCCCATCTCTACTAAAAACACAAAAAAATTAGCCGGGCGAGGTGGCGGACGCCTGTAGTCCCAGCTACTCGGGAGGCAGAGGCAGGAGAATGGCATGAACCCAGGAGATGGAGCTTGCAGTGAGCCGAGATCGTGCCACTGCATTGCAGCCTTGGCAACAGAGCCAGACTCCATCTTAAAAAAAAAAAAAGAAGAGACACCAGAAGACTTGCTCTCCCCCATTGCTCCCCTGCTGTCTGCCTTGCCTCAGCAAGAAAACAGCCATCTGCAAGCAAGGAAGAGAACTGTCACCAGAAACCAGCCGACACTGCCAGACCTTGATCTCTGACTTCTGGTCTCTAGAACTGTGAGAAAATCGATGTCTATTATTTAAGCCACCCAGTCTATGGCATTTTGTTATAGAAGCCTGAGCAGACGTAATACGTCACATCTGTATTCTCTTCATGATATATCCAGTGCTTATTCATCTCTTCTATGGAAAATTTTAACAAACTGCACTAAACTGTTTGTAGACTCATGAAATAAAAGCTCATACGATCCATGAAAGACCATCTTAGTCACTGCTTCTTTTTGAACCTTTATGTCAAGGGGAACGTTCCTAGTGGCAGTGAGCATCTTGAAGAAAGATGCAGGCTTCCAATCTCAACATACCATGTTTACTACGATTTTAAAAGGCACAACAGGCTGGGCACAGTGGCTCACACCTGTAATCCCAGTACTTTGGGAGGCCAAGGTGGGAGGATCACTTGAGACCACAAATTTGAGACTAGGTTGGTCAATATAGCAAAATCCCCATCTCTACAAAACATTTTAACAAATTAGCTGAGGATGGTGGTGCATGCCTGTAGTACCAGCTACTCAGGATGGTGAGGTGGGAGGATTCCTTTAGCCCAAGAGTTCGAGGTTGCAGTGAGCTGTGATCACAGTACTGCACTACAGCCTGGGCAACAGAGCAAGACCCTCTCTCTTAAAGGCACAACAAAGCCTTAGAAAATACAGATTATTAATTTCCCAAACAATAATAGGACCTTACATTTATATAGTACTTGCCGTTCACAAAGCATTGTCATATACATGATCTTACTTGGGTGTTGGCCGTCATATCTCCCATATTCAGTATTCTTTTCAGTGTACCATCCTGCCTTTCACAGGTGCTCAGTCAAAGTAGCATAAAAACATATATTGGGAAGAGGCTTTTAGTGTTGTATACACACAAAATACATACCCCCAAATTGTTAATGACAGAGAAGGGAATTCAGCAAATACACATGTCTGTGTTAGCTTTATCTATGACTCTATTTTCCTTTTAATCAAGAGTGATCATTACATGGTTTCCACTTAATAGATCACTCTCATTGCACATGCCAAGAATAGAAAGGATACAGTGGTTTCCACTGAAGTCCATTGCATCTACATATTTCATGTTCATGATAATACATATCTCTGCCTAGAGGTCATAATATGTTTGGGAGGGCACTTAAATGAATATTTGATTTGGCTTTGATGTAAAACATTAAAAGACAGTAGGGACTCAAACTACAGATAACAAATAAGATATCAAATAAAATGCTAGAAAAAAAACTGCAAAATTAATATATTTTTGAGAAGCAAGATCAGTAGGGTCATTGGGAACTTTATCTGTGCTCTTCAATTGTTTTTCCTATAGTTGCTAAAATATTTAAGAAAGAAGAATCAGAAAAAAGCTCAAAGCAGACTGAATCGTTTTGCTAAGAATCATTTTAAAAATGTATTATAATTGTCTTTATAACTTTTATGAAACAGATCAGTTATCTTTTAAATTTTTTTTTTTTAGAGACAGAGTCTCACTGTGTTGCCCAGGCTGAATCTCAGTGGCATGATCACGGCTCACTGTAGCCTCGACCTCCTGGGCTCAAGTGATCCTCCCATCTCAGCCTCCCAAGTATTAATAGCTGGAACAACAGGCACATACCACCATGGCCCCATTAATTTTCAAATTTTTTTGTAGATGGCCAGGTGCAGTGGCTCACACCTGTAATCCCAGCACTTTGGGATGCCGAGGCAGGCAGATCACAAGGTCAAGAGATCAAGACCATCCTGGCCAACATGGTGAAACCTGGTCTCTACTGAAAATACAAAAATTGGCTGGCATGGTGGTGCGCGCCTGTAGTCCCAGCTACTGAGGAGGCTGAGGCAAAGAGAATCACTTGAACCCGGGAGACGGAGGTTGCAGTGAGCCGAGATCACGCCACTGCCTCCAGACTGGCGACAGAGTGACTTTGCCTCCAAAGAAATTTTTTTGTAGAGATGGATTTTGTCATGTTGCCCAGGCTAGTCTTGAAATGGTGGTCGCAAGTGATCTGCCCACTTTGGTCTCCCAAAGTTCTGGGATTACAGACATGGGCCACTACACCTGTCCTGGTTTTCTTTTAAGCTTGAAAGATGCATCCTAGTCTTTTACATAGTTATTTTTACAGTTTGTTTAAAACTTTTTTGCATTGAAATCTGAAATAAATTTAAATTGGATATGAAGTGATTTTTCACTATATGTACCTTAAGGTGTTAATAGTTACAATACAAGATAATATGGATGAGTTTATTTTTTAAATAAAGGTATTATTTTTAATGTCTTTAGTATAAGATAATATGGTAGGGTATTTTATGACATGAGTTAATACAGTGAAGTTTTCATAATATTTGAAGTACAATTTTTGTACTATCAATCCCTTAAATGTTTTATGTATATAACTTAAGATGGTATGATATGGTTTTTAATTACTTTAAATTTTAAATACCCATAATGTAAGATAATACATTTTAAGATTTTATTATGTATTACCTAAAATAAAGGGAATTTTAAAATTGAAAAACTTCAGACTTCATTGCTCTCCCCTCAGAAGTTAATTGATATATATAGTTAGGTTTAGTTAGAGTAAGTGCTCAATCCTGTGTCTCCTGTTTCCTTTTGTGGTACTCTTCTATGCCAGACATTTTGTTTGTGATATGTTATCTGAAAAGCATAGCAAATTCTGCATTGTTTGAACTATGTGATTTGCTTTCCTTACTCTTTATAAGCCACCTGTCACAATAATATAGCTTCATTTGCCTTCCACCCTGTCTTTATCTATATTACAAATATGTTTTATTTATATCATATCATATACTCCATTTAAAGTCAATAAAATTTAATTTCACTAAAATCAAATCCTCATAATAAGGTAATAAGGGGAGAGAAAAGTGTTGATTGATTTATGTCAATTCTTTATTGTCAAGATTGGGACAGCTTCTTCCTTTTTTGCTTACTCTCTCAGGTAAAATATTTTAAAATGGGTAGAAGAATATCCTGAAACATACAATGAGACATTTTAAAGGTATTTTTATCCAGTTTTTTATGCATGTATAAAAGATATGTTTTATGTATGTTTCTGTTAGAAATGATTATGCAAAACTAAGAATTTCATAGCAAAAATGTGTCTGAGGCATTATGGTTGACAAGATAAACTACTTTAACTACCAAAAGATAGCCATGTACACTTGTTTTCACCCACTGAAATAGTTCAGAGTGCTTGACATTTAGATTAACTGCACACTTTGGAGCAGCAACCACTGAAGCCAGAACGATATCTTTGAAGAGAAGTTACTGCCACTCAAGAGAAGTTGCTTTTTAAATAGAAGATAACCAGAAATTCTACTATCCAGTAACAAGAAGAGAATAGCAGAGACCATACTAAATGAGAAAGACATGAATAAATACATATTGTTTAATTTCACAATCATAAGCATGGTATTAGGAACTTTGGAGAAAGCTGTTTCAGGAGCTCTAAAGAAAGCTACTTGCCTTCTAGAACTCCTGCTGGATGTATATTGAGCTTTTTTATTGTCTTTTTTTCTTTGAAGTACTCTTTTATATGTAAGCACTCTTTATCTTTCTGGTACTGTCTGAATGATTTTCTCAGATCTGTTTTCCAATTTAATGGTACTCTCTATAATTGTGTCTACTATATCATTTAAACAATCCAGTGAGATTTTAATTTCAATGGCTGCATTTTTCCTGTTTATAGACATTCTACTTTTGTCAAAATGGCCTCTTTATTTTTTCACAGTGTGTAATTCTTAGGTTTTTAATTTTTTTTTTTTTTTGGTCTTTAATCATTCTAAACAAACTTACAGTTTTATCTGACAATTATGCTTACCTCAAGTTTGGGGAAGATAAATTGCTGCTTTTTGTTTTGTCTGTAGACTGTAGTTGAAGGTAGATTGTTTCCTCTTAAATTTGTAGTTTTAGACCTGTGAACTCATTGAAAGCAAGATTTGGCTGTAGAAATCCTTTGTGACTTAATTTGAGAGTATATTCTTTTAAATCCTTTGTGACTTAGTTTGAGAGTATATTCTTTTAAAAACGGTTTGTGGCCAGGAGTGGTGGCTCACGCCTGTAATCCCAACACTTTGGGAGGCCGAAGTGGGCAGATCACTTGAGGTCAGGAATTCGAGATCAGCCTGGCCAACATGGTGAAACCCCATCTCTACTAAAAATACAAAGAAATTAACTGGGCATGGTGGTGCACACCTGTAATCACAGCTACTGGGGAGACTGAGGCAAGAGAATTGCTTAAACCTGGGAGGCAGAGGGAGGTAGCAGTGAGCCGAGATCACGCCACTGCATGCCAGCCTGGCAACCGAGCGAGATTCTGTCTCAATAAAAACAAAAACAAAAAACGTTTGATTTGCTTCTGCCGGGTGCCTCAGGCAGAAGCATCGCTGACCCAAGACCACTTTTATATTAATTTCTTGGCTTGGGGTTCCAGAACCATAATGATAGTTTAAGTTTCAATCTATTATTCCAATCCTAGGGAGGCCCAGGCTAGTGGGTAAAATTTTCCTCTCTATCAGGAAAAAACAAGTTGTTTAAAACAACATAGCAAGATTTCTTATTGTTCCCTTTGCAATGAGAAAATTTTTTAAATTTCCTCTTTGAATAAGGGCATAACACTTCAAGGGTCCAGGCATTATCTAGGAGTCTCAGCAACAGTTGAGACTTATCTGGTCTTCTCCTTGTTCATTAAAAAGGTTACAGAGGGCTGGGCATGTTGGTTCACGCCTGTAATCCCAGCACTTTCGGAGGCTGAGATGGGGGGAACACTTGAGCCCAGGAATTCTAAACCAGCCTGGACAACATAGTGAAAACCCGTGTCTACAAACAATACAAAAATTATCCAGGTTTGGTGGCATGTGCCCAGAGATAGAGCCAGACCCCATCTCAAAAAAAAAAGAAAGAAAGAAAGAAAAAGGTGGGCCGGGCGCAATGGCTTACGCCTGTAATCCCAGCACTCTGGGAGGCCAAGGCGAGTGGATCACAAGATGAAGAGATCAAGACCATCCTGGCCAACATGGTGAAACCCCACCTCTAAAAATACAAAACTTAGCTGGGTGTGATGGCACACAATTGTATTCCCAGCTACCCAGGAGACTGAGGCAGGAGAATCACTTGAACCTGGGAGGTGGAGGCTGCAGTGAGCTGAGATCGAGCCACTGCACTCCAGCCTGGTGACAGAGCGAGACTCCGTCTCAAAAAAAAAAAAAGAAAGAAAGAAAAGAAAAAAGAAAAAGGTTACAGAAACTGGCAGACCTCCTCAGGAAAGCTACAGTACCAGCTTACCTGCGCTCTACATTTTTTCTCTTCCCTCTGCTTTTGGCTTATTCTTTCTTTCCAATTCAGTTAATTGACCCAAAGTGTAAGTTCCACAGGCAGGCTGAGATTGTTGGCTTTTTGTTCATGGATATATATCTTCAGTGCCTAGAACAGAGCCTGGCATATAGTAAACACTCAAGAGATATGCTAAATGAATTCATTCAAAAGGTATTATATTTAACCCAACAATTCTGGGTGTTTCATATAGCAAGGAAGTTGGAGATAGGTAGTCTAGGTTGCCGCATTGTCTGAAATAGAAAGTACAGTAGATCTAAAAGAGAGAGAACGTGAAGATTTAGATTCAAACTTTGATTATTTCTTCTAATCCTCAAAGAATGACCCTAAAGATACTAAACCAAATTCTCACTAACCCAGTAAGTACAGTGAATCAGTTCATCTGTGTTCATTTAAGTAATACCTTCTAGGCAGTTTAAGTCTTTCTTTTGTACCCTCTTATTTATCACCAAGGTATTTCATACTCAGTGTCTTTTTATAAATAGTTTTATAATCAATTGATGATGAAAGTCTTAGGAGCAATAGTGTTTACTTATATTGCATCTTAACGATTTTCAAAACACATTTTGAAATTTCATTTGATTTACAGACAACTATCTGACAGATATTTGCGGTGGTGAAAATTTTTACCCAGTACTGTATTTTAACCAAGGGCTTAAGGAGGCATTTAAATGGAAAACTCACTTTCAAACCCTGGGCTTGTGTGAGAATTCTAGAAAAAATAGTGAACTACAGGAACTGGTTTATGTGAAAGTGATTTTCTGAGTAAAATGAGGTCTTTCTTTTCCAATTTTTATTATACCATTTTAGGTGGTTATATTATTAATATAATATTTGAGGGGCTGGAGTGGGAAAGGAAAGGAAAAGAAAACCCCTGAATATCTGGTTTTGTTTTTCCGATGAGCTGCACAGACTTTGCGATGTGACCATAAGCACCTGTTTCCTTAACTCAGATTTTCTCCATTTATAAGAAAAATTATTGCCACCTAATTTTTTTCCTTCAGAGGGAAATAATGACTCTAAATGTCTGCAATGTATGTGAGATTTTCTAGACAAAAGAGGCATTTTAATGGTAATTGACTGTTTTCAGTGTCATAAAAATGTTGAATTTATAATACCACCCTTTTTTTTTTTACATCTGCAACAGATTTATTTTTTAAAGGAATGGATTGTAATACCACCTTTCTAGTAGCTCCTGAAATGTAACCAGATCAGGGAAGTGTTACCTAAAGTTACCTAAATTTAGAAAATCAAGAAGAAGCAATTTCTGGAAAGCCACAGAGTTGATAATGAAATAAGAGATTAAAGTACACCAAGAGTTAGGTTGGTATTTTCGAAATCAGAAACTGGCCAGGCGCGGTGGCTCAAGCCTGTAATCCCAGCACTTTGGGAGGCCGAGACGGGCGGATCACGAGGTCAGGAGATCGAGACCATCCTGGCTAACACGGTGAAACCCCGTCTCTACTAAAAAATACAAAAAACTAGCCGGGCAAGGTGGTGGGCACCTGTAGTCCCAGCTGCTCAGGAGGCTGAGGCAGGAGAATGGCGTGAACCCGGGAGGCGGAGCTTGCAGTGAGCTGAGATCCGGCCACTGCACTCCAGCCTGGGCGACAGAGCGAGACTCCGTCTCAAAAAAAAAAAAAAGAAATCAGAAACTAACTCTTGTTTTGTCCTTGTACACTTGGAAGATCCACTTGAGGCTCTGGCCACTGTGGTTAAAATTCACATGATGGAGCCCGGCGTGGTGGCTCACACCTGTAATCCCAGTGCTTTGGGAGGCTGAGGCGGGTGGATCACCTGAGCTGAGGAGTTCAAGACCAATCAGGACAACATGGTGAAACCCTGTCTCTACTAAAAATATAAAAAATTAGCCGGGCGTGATGGTGCACACCTATAATCTCAATTACTTGGGAGGCTGAGGCAGGAGAATCACTTGAACCTGGGAGGCGGCAGTTGCAGTGAGCTGAGATTGTGCCACTGCACTCCAGCCTGGGCCACAGAGCAAGACTCTGCCAAAAAAAAAAAAAAATATATGATAGTAAAATATACAAAAACAAGTTTTATACAATTTGTTTTGATGATTTGTTTTTAAGAAAGAGGTCAATTTTGAAGAAGACTTTAAGTTTTGTTTGAGACAAGAGAAAGTAAAGATAAAGCCAGGAAGTGATGTGAAAATGAATTTTAGGATAAAGAAATGAAGGCTTTAATCCCATCCTTTGCAGATCATCCATAAATATGTTTGGCTCCTTTTAAATGTTTGTCAAGTTCAACAATTGAAAAGGAACTGACAGAATTTGGTTTAGTATCTTTAGGGTCATTCTTTGACCATTAGAAGAAATACTCAAAGACTGAATCTAAGTCTTCACATTCTCGTTTTTTCTTTGACAGTCCAGTGTACTTTCTATTTTAGGCAATGTGGTAACCTAGATTACCTGACAACGACCTTGCTATATAAAACAATATGTATATCATATTGTATATTCTTGGAGGGCTAAGACCAGAGCGTTTTCATTTATTCCACTTGCTATCATTATTATTCAGGAGTAGGGAAGCCACACGCTGATGAATGAATACCCAGGAGCTGTTTTGTGTAACGGTGCTTCTCAGATTCTCGCACAGTTTTGTGAAATTAAAACTGTTTCTCTCTGTCTGTCTCCCTCCACCTCCACCCGGTTTCTGCCTGTCCCTCTTTGTCCTTCCTTCTTCTGTCCCTCCGTCTTCCTTTCTCCATCCCTCCGTGCCTCCATTTGTCTTTTGATGATGACTTTACTCAAACTGCTGTTATTCTGAAGCAGCACAGCTGTCCGCCCTCAGCTATCTCCCTTCCAGATTAGGGTATTTGTTTCCTGGGGACATGTGTAGCCAGGCCACATGGAGATGCAGGGAAGAAGGGGAAGGAGAGCAGGGTGAAGGAAGTGGGTGGGACAGAGCAGTTGGAGTCACTGCAGTGACACCTTTCCAACTGTGCACACCTGCTGAAAGCGAGTGCCAGCCTACTCTCCTCCTTTCCTCTCATCTCACACTCACCTTTTATTTCCTCCCACATGAACCCAGCACACACATACAGATGCAGACGTACACTCACACACAGATATTTTTATCTCACAGCAGGTACTATTTTCTTTCCCAGTTTTCCTGTCTGAAAGTCCATTTCCACTCTGCTCCCCGAAGACCACAGCCCAAGGCTGTAAACCAGGGAGGAGCTGGAGCTGAGTTGCAGGTAGCAGCTTAGGAGCTGCCAGCAGTAGCTTTTAGTCTAAAAAAAAAAAAAAAAAAAAAAAGGAAGCCAGCAAATAAGCCCAGATACGCATTGTTTTGTTTTGTTTCTTCTTGGCATGATCCTGTGGCCATACTAGCTAGGCAAAGGTGACTAGGCCGATTCTTGACTATGAGATCACATTCCTTCCTGTGTGGGAACTGGCAAGAGGTTAGTTTTTTTAATTCTTATGACATTTCCTTTTTGCATTTCTTTTTTTTTTTTTTTTTTTTTTTTTTTTTGAGGCAGGGTCTTTCTATGTTGCTCAGTCTGGTCTGGCCTCACACAATCTTCCTGCATCAGGCTCCCCAAGTGATAGGATTACAGGCATGAGCCTGGCCCTATCACATTTCTGGTTGTAATTTTTCTACCTGTTAAACACTTTTTTGTCTCTACAAAAAAATTAAAAATTAGCTGGGCCTCATGGCACACACCTGTCCCAGCTACTCAGGAAGCTGAGATGGGAGGACCACTGGAGCCCAGGAGTCTGAAGCTATGGTGAGCTCTGATTGCACCACTGCACTTCAGCCTGGGCAACACAGCAAGACCTGTCTCTAAATAAATAAATATATAAAGCAAACACATTTCCTCTCCAGGCGTATTTGCTTGTGTGTTCTCACTTCTGGTGATGGTACTATTAGTTGCTGACAAGGCTCTTCCGTTACTTTGTTTTTCCTCATGATGTTCTGCCCTTTATTTCTTCCCTGTTTTTTGTTTGTTTGTTTGTTTTGTGTGTGTGTGTGTTTTCCCAAGATGGATTCTTGCTCTGTTGCCCAGACGTGTTCTCAGCTCACTGCAACCTCCGCCCCCTGAGTTCATGCAGTTCTCCTGCCTCAGCCTCCCGAGTGGCTGGGATTACAGGTGCGCGTGCCACCAAGCCCAGCTAATTTTTGTATTCAGTAGAGGCGGAGTTTCACCATGTTGGCCAGGCTGGTCTCGAACTCCTGACCTCGTGATCTGCCCACCTCGGCCTCCCAAAGTGTTGGGATTACAAGTGTGAGCCACTGCACCCAGCCTCTTCCCTGTTCTTGGCACTTACTTTTTATGTTAGGCACTGTGTGTTTTTAGATCCTTTAAACAAGCACTATCAGATAAATGAGGCTCAGAGAGATTAAGTAATTTGTTCAAGAAAATATCCCTTGGAAAGTAAATATCCCGTATTCATTGTCGTGTGTCTCAATGGCGCCTCTCACCATGCTGATTCATAATAACAGAGTTGCTATCGGGGAAAGTCACTAGCAGTTTCTCTTCTTCTCCATGCAGAGCTCCATGAATAGGCCTTACATTTGCCTGGAATTGGGGGCTGGTAAGCTGCTTACACGGTAATCTACCCTCTATCCAATAGCTCCTAGCGTTTTCCTGGTGTAATAGTCAACATACTTTATTCTGTATACACCAGGATTCAAGTTCTTAACCCATGCTAGCAGGTCTAACATGGGAACAGACTGCCTTAAATGGTGCTGTCGAAGAGCTAAGGGAGGAGCAGAGTGACCGCAGTCTTTACTGTCTAATCTCTGTGATTAATGTGAGTTTTAAAAAACATCTGATATTAATTTCATTCAACATATTGAATAAAAACTTGCAGCTGTTAGGCTTTCGTTGAAGTTATGTGAGCAGTGGGATCTCGATAAAGAAAGGCAGGTGGAAGGAAAGAGTGAATTTAATAAAGACACTGTTGGGGTGTGATGCATAATTTCTCATGACCATGGTATCAAGAATTTAATTTTCAAAAAGATACAGAGGAATATTTTGAAAAAAATAATTGACAGCTTTTCTAAAACCATTGTGTTTGGTAAAATATAATTTATTATAATCTTTTTATATTTTATATCTTACATTTTATATATTATATACTTTATATGATCTTTATATTATTCGCATGTCTTAAAAGGTAGATTTTAAATATCAGAACATTTTCAAAGAAAGATTCCTAAAATCCAGTCTTTGGGGTGAGTGGCATGGTTCCTTGCTTGAATGAGATGACCTGTCAAGGTGCCATTATATCAATGTCATCAATCAGTCAGCATCAATGTCATCAATACTTCAAGGACTTTTGGGAGTCCATGAAATACGTGCTTAGTGAAAGTACCAGAAAATCCAAATAACTTTGAGTTACAGTCCTTGCCTTTCAGGATCTAAGAGTTAAGTTGGGGAAATACAACATATTTGTTTGCAAATTACCTTATAGTTAAAGGCAGTATGGACAAGCTCAGCCTTTTACTACCTTCACTCTCTCTCATTGAATTCTTCACAAATAGTCATTCATTCAACAAGTATTTATTGAGTGTCTGCCCTTGTGCGGTCCATAGAGCTCAAAGGTGAATCACATGTGAGTCCTGCCCGTAGGGAGCTGAGCAGGGGACATGAGCCCTACAACCTTAACTCTAGCACAGAGGGGAACGCGAATAGAGCCATGAAAAAGGGACAGATACAATAAGGCGTCTCCAAGGAGAGATCACTGATTTTTACCTGGAGAAAACAGAGGTGGCATCACCTTTTTTAGATCTTGAAGTAATTTGGATTTGGAGATAGAAAGATGGAGGAAAATGTCTTTCCAGAGAGAAGCAACACGGCCTGAGCGGAAAGGTGTAAGGCATGGAGTGGCTGCTTACTCCATGCGTGGCTAGAGCAAGGAATATGCGAAGAGGACACACGAGGGAGAGCTTGCAAAAATGTATTTTGGGATATCCGTGACCAAATAGAATATTCACCTTTAGAGTTCATTGTAAGTTTGGTAGGCACTAGAAAGCCATTTGGAGTTTTCTAGGAGTAAATCAGCATGTTCAGAGGTATGTTGCAGGAGCATTAAACCTGGTGACTGTGTGAGGTCTGACTGTCCCGTCTATAACTCACTCAAAGTCGTTATATCCAGAACTTTTTTTTTTTTTTAATGTATGTATCAGTGAATTTGTCTAAAGTGAAAGGCTGCAGTGGCTGTTCTGGTTTTTCTTGTGTGGATCTGCCTAGCTGTCTTAGATTCTCAAACACTTTTATAGTCTCCAAGTCTAGACCCTGTCCTTTTTCCTAGTGTCCATTTTGAACCTTGGCCACAAAAATTTCCCTGGATATTCAGTTGTTCTTTATGTGAAGACTTAAAAAGAACCAGGTACAGATCCTCACACCTGTAGTCTCAGTACTTTGGGAGGCCTCCGCAAGAGGATCGCTTGAGCCCAGGAGTTCAAGACAGGCCTGGGCAACATAGGGAAACCCCATCTCTCCAAAATCATATTTTAAAAAATTAGCCAAGCGTGGTGGCACATGCCTGTAGTTCCAGCTGCTTGGGAGGCTGAGGCAGGAGGATCACTTGAGCATGGGAGGTCGAGGCGGCAGGGAGCTGTAGTCCTACCACTGCACTCCAGCCCAGAGAACAGAGCAAGAACTTGTCTCAAAGGAAAAAAAAAAAAAAACTTAAAAAGAACTGTTCTGTTTTCTGTAACAGAAATAAAATGAAAAATAGTAGTGTTTTTCATAAGCAAACTTTTTGATCTTAAAAATACTCTAAATCATGCAGCTTATTATATTTCCCTCTTTGTGTTGTCAAGTAGATTATTTAAAGCCAGATTTGTGTCCCTCTTTAAAAATGGATAGTACTATACAGTAGATATTTTGTCCACTTTATCTTATCGTTCACACTTTTATTTTTCTTGTATTCTATTTTTATTTTTGGTAGTGTTAAACTTTTTCTTGTTACACTTTATATACTTATTCTATCTTGAGTAAATTGGTATGATAAAGACGTACTCCAGATGCTTCTTACGTTTTGTAAGCCCAAATCTGTAGAGCTAGCATTGACCCTAACTGAATCTTCAGATTTTGCTCCTGTTTGTGGTCTGCTGCAGAATTTAAATGTCTGGCCAGGCCAGGCACTGTGGCTCATGCCTCTAATCCCAGCACCTTTGGAGGCCAAGGCGGGAGGATCACTTGAGCTCAGGAGTTCAAGTTGTGAGACCTCGTCTCTACAAAAAATTTAAAAATTAGCCATTGAGGTGGCTCATGCCTGTGGTCCCAGCTACTCGGGAGGCTGAGGTGGGAAGATCTTCTTGAGCCTGGGAGGTCAAGGCTGTAGTGAGCTGTGATTGTGCCACCGCACTCCAGCCTGGGCAACAGAGCGAGACCCTGTCTCAGTAAGTAAATAAATAAATTAATTAATTAATTAATTTTAAAAAATGTTCCGGCCATCCACCGTATATGATTCAGACTTTGCATGTATTCTGTTCCACCAAATTTTAGATGGAACCCAGCTTTCATCAGCTGGATTTGTTTTATTGGTAGGCCTCCTGATTGTGTTGTCAACTCAAGAGGTTCCATTAAACACAGCACACTGCTGTGCTGGCCTGGGCAGACCATTGGCAAGAGCATAGATCCTTGTGTCGTGTCTTCTGCACTGTAAGTTCTCAGCAGACACTCACAAAATGAAGACGTGTACCTAGGGAAAACTGCGGCTGGTTATTCTTGAAACCTTAATGGAAGTTTTTCCCAATGGTTATGTTTTTATTTAGGAATAAGAATTCTAAATTCAACATATTGAAACATAATGATAATGGATCTTAAAATCATTTCTCTTTCAGTAACAGTGTTCTTCTCCATAACGCTTTATTTTACCATTTACACAGTGCTTTCATCTGTGACTGACTTAGCAGATTCCTGGAACATCAAGTCTAGAAAATGTATTTGGGATGAATGGCTAAGTGCATGATGAATAAATGAATAAGTGGGTGCATTTCATTGAATTCTTACAATTGCACTAAGACGTGGATGGGACAGTAGTATTTCTCACATTACAGGTGAAAAAACTGAGGTGAAAAAAATCATGATGTCTGACAGAATCAGGACTTAAATTTGTCATTATAACTTTTAATATTCTGCTCTTTACATAGTATAATAGCTAATACAATTTCTTCTATATAATATATATATAAAAAATATCATTCTTTCATGGCACCATGGAGTCATCTGACCCATACCACTCTGCTTTTTAGGCAAAGTCTTGTTACTTTTTCCTTGGAAACACTTCTCCCTGTTCTCTCTGTTTCTATTCCATTGACACCAACCCAGTCAGGCCCTCATAACTATAGCTTGTTCGGTTATGCCATCAGCAGCTTCTTGAAATGTACCTTAAAGGTATCCGTAGGGGTTCTAGTCATATACACTGATGCCAAGGAAGACAACTCTAATTAATTATATGAAACCTGAATAATAAATCTTTCATGAATTTTAAGCTGTTAGTTTTTCTTTTTCTAACACAATGACAACTCTATGTGCCATTCCCTCAAAAGCTGATTTCAGTCTGAGATTTATACAATCATAATTTTTCATGAACACCAAAGCAATAAGCCAAGAAGGATTCCCACAGTTTCTGATATGGGGGAAACTCTATTCTTGAAGTTCCCCCATATCAGAAACTGCAAGGAAGTAGCGATAGTTTCATATATTTAGGTGTTATCTCTATCTCTCATTACAAGCATGTGAAATTATTCATTGTTAAATCATATGATATGGAATATTAGGGATCATTAGAAACATGTAATATTACTGATGTTATATGCTATGAGAGGAGTTATTTTTATCATTGTACCCTGTAAAGAGGTTTGATAATATACATTAAAACAATTACATATTATGTATTCATTTCATGTAACCTGAATTACAATGTTAAACTGTGCTATTTGGCTTAACAATCACTGCTGGAGTTCACATCATAGATGGAAGCTAGTCCTTGTGTTTCCTATTCTTTTTTAATATGTGCGTTATTATTAATAGCATGATTTAATACATCACTTTAAAATTATACTGCATTTTGAACTGCATTTAGCCCAAAATTGACATGTCATGTGTGTGGAACCATAATCAGTTTAGCATTAAATTAAAGAGTCATCTATCTGTTTGGTAAAATGTAGTCTTCGTAAATTCTAGCGTGTCCAAAGCTAGGTAATGAGATGGAAAAGTAGGTCTCGGATGTTACGTTAATTTTTGAATGTTAACTTATGACTTATTAGCTATACGGCATTTTCTAGCAGTTACAACACAGCATAGTGTTTATGTTTTGAAGTTGCCAGACTCTTTATGATTCTGGTTTAAAACAAAAATATTTGTATCACTGACATAGTGGCATGAGCCTATCTGGTCACCTATGACTTACTTCAGATTGTAGTTACGCTGCATACTGTGAAATTGGAAAATCTGTTCTGTGTGTGTTCTAATGGATGTGATGGTCATTAAGTATATGAGTCTTCTGACGTTGTAATCAGATGTGATTCAGTCTGTTAAGTACCCATGAAACAACATCTGCTTCACAGAGTGACCTTCTGCTAAAGAATACTTAGCATCTATTAGTAGATCATAGTGCAGATCTGCCTTATTTGAAATGCACTAAACTAGAGTAGTCTACTGCTGTTTAGCAACTAGCTTGTAATAATTTATTGCAGTTAAATAAAGCTTAAAAAAACTCCATTAAATAATTATAGGGATTATATGCATCGCGAAAACCTTTGTGTTCTACTGAAATTACCCATTTAATTTCAGGGTTGGTTTGTTAAAAAAAAAAGCTGAAATCTAAAGGCACATTAGGGGTGCTGTCAGATGCTGTTTTCTGTAGGTGTTAATAAAACCAGATGAAAAAAAATCTGAAACAAATTAAAACCAAAAGCAATTTTGCCATCTGTTGTATATTAATTAGAACTTCGTGTATCAAGGGTAAACTTGCTCTTAGAGAATGTCACTGAACACCCGCTTAATAGAATAATATGCAAATTTATTAGGTTATGGATTTATATGCAGTTTTTAATTCTAATTCATCTGCAGTGGATCCCCAAGAAATTGGTAGTGTGCATATATGTACATGTATATAATGAGTTCTCTTTCTTTTGTTTTTCAGAGCAACCTGCAAACAATCAAGGCCAGTCAACCCTGCAGCCCTTGCCGCCTTCCCATAAGCAGCACTCTGCACAGCATCATCCGTCCATCACTTCTCTCAACAGAAACTCCCTGACCAATAGAAGGAACCAGAGTCCGGCCCCGCCGGCTGCTTTGCCCGCCGAGCTGCAAACCACACCCGAGTCCGTCCAGCTGCAGGACAGCTGGGTCCTTGGCAGTAATGTACCACTGGAAAGCAGGTAACGTCTAACATTTCAAAATAAGCTAGTCCAACCCGTTTCTCACCAAGAGAAACTGACCATACTTCTATATTCTGGTGTGGTGTTTTGGGGTTTTGTTGTTGTTGTTGTTGTGTTTTCCTTTTTCTTCTCTAAGAAGCAGTTCCAGATTGTTGTGATTTTTTCAGTCGCTGGGTCAGTGAATGTGCCCATTCTTTTCACACATTTTGTTCCCTACAAGAGATAAGAATAAATTACTTCAGTGAAACTTTCCCTTACCACTGTTTGTTTTTTTCTTATCTACAAATTACCAGGCATGTGGAGAAAAGGACAGAGATGTAAAATACTATTCTCAGTTGCATGTAGCTTGATTTAGTAGACATGTCTAGCATCTTCTTGGTCCTAGACTTCTGTACTTTCTCTGACTATATTTTGTTCATTACATCATATGATCATAGTGGAGCCCCAAGTGTAACACTTCAGCACAAATCCGATGACAGTTTGTTAAGGATATTATAGTTTCTTACATTATGAGGGAGATAGGACCTACTCTCTGAAGTTCCTTGCAGGATTATTTCCTAAGACAATCCATTCATCCTTACACAGTTCTATTAGGAAATTTGTCCCCACAATGAACTGAAATCTCCATCCCTGAAACTTCCATCCTCTAACTGTAATTGTGCCACTAGTAGTCTGCAGCAATACAAAACAGTTTTGCCCTCCATCATAGATGATGGCCCATGGGCTTCTCAGTCTTCTAGAAGCTTCAGCAGTTTAATGGTCCTTCTCTGTACACATAGCATAGTGTTTCATTGAGGTTCAAAGTTATGACTTCTCGCAAAGGCTGGCTGACAGGTGGTGATCTGCTCATACAAAAGTATAGATCAGCAAAAGCTGTTTTGAGCTCATCCATTTAGTTATTCAGGATGGCCTGGCATGTAACATTTGGCCTTCTTTCTTTGCACAGGAGCTGAACCACCACTGTCTCCTTTGTAATTATGTATTGCACAACCAAGAGTGGTGTCTTACCTTACTGGTCTTCTGGTGGCAGCTTTGCAGTGAGGTTCCCCTAACATTCTTCTTATTCTTTATTTCTTCTCTGCCCCAGGGTTTCCATTAGGCTTGGAGAAAAAGAGTTATCACCACAGAAAAGCCAGAAAATAGAGAGCTCTTGACCCCTTGAGAGATTGTCCCCCAGAATGCCCTGCCCTAGAGCTTAGAGTTAACATTAGGATTTAAATTAGCTTCTGGGTGAAGAAACTGTCTCACCATGAATATGTTGCTATTTCTCACCATTAGGTGTATAGTCTCAACCCCTTCTGCCTTGAGGGTGAGCTAGCAGGAGGCCCTCACAGTTAGTTGTCAACAATAAAAGTCTTTCTGTGTTTTCTTTTACTCTTGACCTAAGAACAAGGTTCTAAAGAACTCTTATCTTTTTATCTATACTCAGCCACGAGTAGTTGAGTTTTATTGTTTATTTTGTATTACTGAACATTCTTCTGGGAGAAATTAGGAAGAGAAAGAACAGGAAAAACAGGCAAACAGCAGATTTCTCTTCACTTAAGACACAGAGTCATGTATACAGATTTTTTTTTTCCTGAGGTTATTAGCACAGACCTCAATTTACCCAGTGTAATTAATTAGTACACACAGAAGAGCTAATCAACACTGATTGACTATTGTCATTTGGAAAAATTTTATTAGGAAAAAAGTAATTTTCCAGTTGAGTCATCAAATTGAATATGGATAATTGCATTGTAGTTGACAATAATTGTTTTGACAAATATTTATGAAATATGTCAAGTTAAATCCTCAGAAACGTGTTTAATTTTAGTGATGTTATAAAACACAAAAGCCTCAAAAACTGTCAGTAGGAGAGTTAGCATTCCATGGAACCATGTCTTACAGTTAATTTGGAATAATTTTGAGAAGAGTAAGATGTGTTCTCATTATTCGTCTTATTGCACTGGAAATTTTGATTGATGGGACTTTAAAGAAAGAAAGTAGTTGGTTAGAAGAAAATCCACTGTAGCCATATGTGAAATTGTAGCTGGTTTCTCTATATTCTTATATATAAGAAATCATTCCCATGGTGAGTAGTTACTGAGATTTTCTTCCATTTCTAAGTAATGCCATTAATGAATCATCAATGGAATTAATATTATATAGTTTTATGAGTTGATACAGGGAGGAAATCAACCGCTGATGTGATGTCACTAATAAATATACAGAATAATTAATCTAAAAAATGTGTTGTTGTTATGCTAACAAATTTTAATCTGCAGTATAGTTTTGTTGTTTTCTCGTTATCCAAAGCTCACATCTTATAGTGTTGCTAATCAAAAGCAATGATATTTCAACTTGCAGTACTCAGTGAGTCAACCTAAGCAGTGATGTGAAAATCCCACACGGTGCTGACACAGTACTACTGTGGTTTCTTTAATAGTCTCACTTGGTTGGAACTCTGGAGGTGAAGAACCAGCCTTACTTATCATTGATTTTTCCTTTTTTAGTTAAGGTTCCCTATTGAGTAGGATTCTCGGACTCAATTTCAGTTATATTAACAACTTTATCCAGACTCGTGTCTGCCTTTAACTGTTTTTTAATCTAGTGTATTGTTTTATCTTTGACAATTATTTCAATTTATATATATATATATATATACACACCGATTTTGCAAATTCTCACTTTTTCTGAAACTGCCACTTAAAACTTATAAACTATGAAGTATAAAACTCAGTTACGCATAAATAAAAATCTCTGTATTTTTCTCTTAGTTCCCCCCGCCCTTTTCTCTTTTCAGCACAAATTGATAGTAATTGGTTACAAAGTGGCATGTAATAACCCTTGAAAATCTCAGTGATTTGTAGACTTACAGTTTATGTGAATTGCTGGAAAAGACATAAAAGGATTTTCCACTTTGTCCTGTATGTTTCAGTATAGCTATCATTTTGATTTATTCAAAAGCATTTTTTTCACCAGGCAGTTTCTTGCTTCCATAAAAATGTTTATTTCCTTTCTCTAATGAATTTAACATTTGCTCCTGCTGGAGACAATCAATATGATTGTATACTGTGCATTCCCACTCAATGAACAGAATACTTCTGGTCTGTAATCTCCAGTGACTTTCAGATCTCCTAGAATCACACTGAGATCCGAAAAAGCCTTTGCAGTTCATAAGCATCTCCTTATTATGTCATCATTTCCTATTAACAGTCGGTCCCTATGTATAATACCGAGTACTTGCTTACAATTTTCCTGAAAATTCCTTTTCTTTGAGCTCACTATTTGTTATACTTTGGATCATTCACTTTTAGGGCATTGGAGAGCCTGTAGCTTGCCATTGGTTTATTTTATACTTAAGCTGCTTCAGTATGTAATAATAGCTGCTACAAGAATACGGAGCAGCTGAGGAAAAGCTTAGAATTGGCCCAGTACAGCAGCAGCACTTAAAGGTATAGTACAGTAACTCTCATTGAAAAGCCCTGTCCTTCAGCAACTGTAAAATTAATTGCCTGCAAGTTCCTCATTTATATACGTGAATTAAATAGCTTAGTAGTTACCTATTAGATGTTAACAAAACGGTTCATTTGTAGCTGTTTAATAAAAGATTTATTAAAGTCTTGTTTTATTATGAAGCCTACTTTGGCATGGATAGTTCATTAGTTATGTTCCCATAGCTTTTTACCTTCTAGTTCAGTAATGCTTTGCTAATTATTAATGTATGAAAATGCATATTTCATTGCCTCTTTATTAGTGCATCTTTTATTTCAATAGTGAGATGTCTTGAGCCACATTAATGTGAGACCAATTGTTAACGTCGTTAAAAAAAATAGAATACCTGAACAGAGATATTGTTTACTAAACTGAGATATTATACTTTTTTCACTTTTTATCTTCTTTCAAATGGTTGTAGGGAAAGTGAAAACAATCATACACACGCCGGGTCTGAGTCAACCTTGCTGACTTGCGTCTGCATCCTATGCATGGTAGCTTTCCTGCCCCAGAGGGAGCCTTTCCTAGCTGAAGAACTGTACCTGCACCCACTTACTGATAATGGACTAGCATGAGTGAGGGAGTAAGTAGTGGAATCCTCCATAATTAAAGATACAACTTCAAGTAAAATATGCCTGGGAAGGTAGCTCAGTGACTAAGGTTGACTGACTGGCGCTGATGCCATATGCTTTTGTTAAAGATAGCTTGGGGAGACCCAAGGGTACCTGTGGAGAAAGGGAATATTAATGAATATGGAAAAGGTCCAAAAATGAAGAACCTAAGGTTACTGAACAAAAATTTCAAAATTGGACCTGGGCCTATGTTAGGAAATTCTTGAAGTTTCACCATCATCATTTATTTAAAAAAAAAAAAAGAGAGAGAGAGAAAGTTAACTTAAATTACATACTAATGAATAGTAAAAAATCACTTGGATTCTAAGTCTCTTAAAATATGGCACCTTGTATAACTTAACAGTAGTTCTTAAAAGGACAGGGAAGGGATATTGTTTATTTGTGAGAATAGGAAGAAACATGAAGAGGGAGATATAATGTACAAGAATTTGCTGTGTGCTGTTAATATTTAAGGCCTATTTCAAGCCCTAACTAAAAAAAACCTTTGTCTCAGAGAGAGGAGGATAATTGAGGAAGCTATTGTAAGCTTAATTCAGTAATTCAGTACCTAAGCTCTATGGTGACCATATAATTCATTATTAAAGCCAGGAGACTTGCAGAGTGAGAAGGGGCCATATCAACAGTTACCCCGGAATTGCAGCATAAACTGAGAAGGACGTGTGATTACCATACTAAGTTTTATTTCCAAGAGTAAAGTTAATTTTAAGTCCAAATTTTCTTATTCCTTAGATAAAAATAAGAAATCAAATGAGAAGGCCAGGTTGAATGCAGGTAAGGCTTCAGACTTCAACATTTCTAGTAGTTTCTATTGCTAACTTAGAGCAAATATTTAAACTTTTATTGACCCCTGTCACAGAAAAAGCTTCTATTGGCCTCCAAAATATGTAGCTCCTAAAATAATACGTAAAATATTTGTCTTAATTTTCTTCTCACAGTATCAAGAGAACACTTAGCACAATATCAAGAGAACAAGAGGTAGCAGGCAGGGTGCGGTGGCTCATACCTGTAGTCCCAGCACTTTGGGAGGCCAAGGCGGGTGGATCACCTGAGGTCAGGAGTTTGAGACCAGCCTGGCCAACATGGTGAAACCCCGTCTCTACTAAAAATACAATAATTACCCAGATGGGGTGGAGGGCACCTGTAATCCCAGCTACTTGGCAGGCTGAGGCAGGAGAATGGCGTTAACCTGGGAGGCGGAGCTTGCAGTGAGCCAAGATAGCACCAGTGCACTCCAGCCTGGGCAACAGAGGGAGACTCTGTCTCAAAAAAAAAAAAAAAAAAAAAAAGGTAGCATATATAAAATGTGGTTCTGAATTTACTCAAAGAATAAACATCCCTGTGTCTCCAGCAGCATTACAATTTGGGTTTCCAAAATCATTATCTTAGGCTGAAGTAGAGGCTTCATTCTAGGGAAGTTTGAGATAAAGATTCAAAGATGGGCATTAAGATAAGTGAGAGTAAAAGGCTGATTTTTTAATGTGAGATTATTATTAACCACTTGTAATGCTATAGCCTCAATTTGTTTGTTTAGTGGGCAGCGTGCCAATAATTAAAATGCGAAAGAAGGCTCTAAACCAATAGTAGCTCTAAAATGAAGGTCATTCTCAGGAGTCAGTATTGATATATATTCTAATTAAAACCTAGTGGATATAGTAGGGATACAAATCACAGTTTAACGTCATGAGAAAAGCATATGCTTTGGAGACCTGGTTTTTAATCCTGCATCCACCATTTTCACTATCTATATAATCATCTACACATATTTAAATGTGAGGTCAATTTCCAATGCAATCATAATATCTACTCAAAATGATTTGTAAGTGTGAAATGAAATAAAGTAAGTAGAGCACCTGGCACATGATAGGTGTTCCATAAATGTTTTTAAAATAATGACCAAATAGTAATAGCAGCCATTGTGAAGGGCACCTCATTGGTTAATACCTTTCATCAGAAAGTAGCTCTCATCTCTCCAGACAATAAGAAAAGCATTTGTCTTAACCAGGATATTTTTGTCTAATTTATCTTTATGTGTTAGGCTGGTTAAACATAAAATTAAACCATGGTTAATTTTACTAGATTAAAATCTCTTAGTTTTCTCACTCTTCCTGTCGCTTCACAAAAAGCAGGTGGGTTTTTGTAGGTAGGAACCCCAAGTCTGTTCATTTTGTTCTTGAGAAGAAAAAAAAAAATCTTCAAATAATAATGAAAGGCAACTATTCATATCCTTGAAACATTTAATTAACTACAGTAATAAATGTTTGGAATGAATCAATAAAAGCCTTGATAGATGCATTGTCTTCACATCACTCAGAAGTGAGACCCCAGTTTTATTTAAGGTATTGAACGCTTTAGAGTCTTTTGTGCATGATAAAGGTACTGTACAATAGAGAGGGAGTGTTATTTTGTTTAATTGGAGTGAACCAGTTTCTTTTTAATAGCAATTAAGACACCAAGAAAGTATGCATTAATCATTTGCTATAGGCCTTAAGTGATACTGAAAGCGTAATTTCAATAAATTGCAAATACTATATATTCTGATAATGTTTGGTTTTGGATAACCGTAATCCATATAAAATATATTCACCCACGATCATCTTAATTTTCATGGTACCTACAGAAATGAATTCTTAATTACCTCTAACACATTTTGAGCACACTTATTTGAACGTGAACAGTGTAAAAGGTAATCTGTGCCTTTACTCCGGTCCTGGTCAGCGATTGCGGTTTAGCCATTATCTTCATGTGAAAATGACCTGTCATTCTCAAGTCCTTCTCTTCCTCTTGAGCAACTGTTTTGTGAGGCTTTTTAACAATCCTCTTACCATTCACTAGTATTGTCTAAGTACGTATCAGTCCTCTTTACTTGTGCATGTGTATGTATTTGTACATATGTATGCATACATGTTTTATGTCTACTTGACATCATTGCTACCTGATGATTTTATTTTTTCCTGGAATCAATTCGTATTCAATTTTTTTAGAGAGTTGGTTTATTGATTGATTTCTTTTTTGAGACGAGGCTTTGCTCTGTCACTCAGGCTAGAGTGCATTGCCACAATCATGGCTCCCAGCAGTCTTGACCTCCCATCCCGGGTTCAAGCAATCCTTGTGCCTCAGCCTTCTGAGTAGCATGAACTACAGGTGTGGCACGGTGCCCAGATGATTTCTTAATTTTTAATTATTATTATTGATTTATTTGTCTACTGGCTGCTTGGCGTTTCTTTTCCACGAGGTGCAAGGTGAAAAGTTACAGGTGTCAGGAGAGCTCACGTGCGCTGGGACAGTGAGGAGGACTGTCTCCTTTTGGGTGTTAGCTGTGTCGATGGAGAAGAGCACCCACCCTGCTTGTCCGCTTGCTGCAGCCGCCTGGTGCGGGGGCGGGGAGGGGCTCTGGCGGCCTAGCGCCTCCGCAGGCCCGGGTTTCGGGGGTGGCCGCTCAGGTCAGGGCTGGGCCCCAGCACTGGCTTTGCTGGACAGGCCATCGGACTGCCTCCTGGGACATCCCAAGCCAGGCCACGGGCGGTCCTGCTGCAGGGGTCCTAGGAGACCCCGGGTGCTCTGTGAACCATAAAAATACCGCGGCCACGAAAGAAGCTCGCCCACCAGTGACGTGGGTCAGCCAGGGAGTCAGGGGCGGCTTCCCTATGGCACTCGATGCTACCGCAGGAGCTGCTACTGGAAGTGGAACCCAGTGTGGGTAGTAGCCGTGGGTGGCCCCAAGCAAGAGACTGGAGGGACTGGAGGGTGTGGCCCGTGCTCTTGCTTGCAGGCTGGCGGGACCTCGGTGGCAACTCCTGGAGATGGGGCTGGCAACGCTAGGCCAGGAACCATTTGCAGAGGAGCCTGCTGGGAGGCCACTCCACAATGGAAACGTGCACAGGGTAATTTTTTAGTTTTTTAAATTTTTGTAGAGACTGGGTCTGCTATGCAGTCTACCCCTCTGTGCCTCCCAAAGTGCTGGTGTTACAGGCATGAGCCACCACGCCCAGCCTTCATTTTAAAACTCTTGTTTTTCTCTGGAATTTCATTCTCTGGTTTCACCACCAATTAATATACACCCTGTCAAAGATAATTGCATATTTTTTTTCTGCATTCTTTTATTTTTTCCTTGACAGGCTTTTGCCTACTTTCTTTCTCCACTAATTTCAAACCTGAGGTAAAGTCTGTTTTCTATTACACCAGTCTGAGAACTCTTTCTTCTTATAACATACGATTAAATTCTTGGACATGCAATTAACCAGCTAAGCTTAATCAATTCTATTTGATAACCCCTCTGATTCTGCTGCAACCTTCTTCATGCATTCTTAGCATCTCACTTCATATTCTGAACCACTTGAAATACTGCTACCGGAAATTGTTGCAGTTACATCTCACAGTAATACAATATTGTTACCGCCTGGTCATGATGTGTGGGAAGAAGTGTTGGTTTGGGGACAGGCGGATCTGGCTTAAAATCTCAACATCCTACCAGCTGTGTAGCCTTGGCCGGGGTAATTATACCTTCTTATCTTGTGTTTCCATCAAATGGGATTGTAATACTTCATAAAGACTTTATAAGGGTTCATTAAGATGTCATGTAAAGTACCTAATGCTTCAGTTTCTTTGCTTTTTATGCCTTTCCTATGCTGCATGTTTAAAGGAAAAATAATTCATTTAGTAACTACAAAGGTAAATGACATCTACCAAGGAAATAAAGATTTGCTAAAATGCAGTGACAGCTACCAAGGACTTACATGTTAATTAATTTTTGTGACAATTAGGTATCTTTTTACCTTTGCAGATTTTTTGATAGTAAGAATAATCACGAAATCCTCAACTTAATTGACTTCCTAACAGAGATAAACTATGAAGTAAATTTTTAAAAACAGAATTTGTGTTACAAAAACCAAATAACTGTGATAATACGTAACACTGATAATACGGGAAAGAAATTCTCTGAGATAGTGGTGTGTTAGAGATAATTCATAAAATAAAGCCTGAATGCATTCATTCATTTTTTCAGGAAGTATTTGTTAGTCTTACAGTGTACCAATATGAAAAACCCAAGTTTGTTATAAGGGATCTGTAGATGTTTCGCCTGCTTTTGAGAAAGATAGATTATATTCCAGAGCAAATTTAAAATCATAAAGATTATCTAATCTGGCCAAGTATGGTGGCTCATGCCTATAATCCTAGCACTTTGGGAGGCTGAGGCAGGTGGATCACTTAAGGCCAGGAGTTCAGGGTCACCCTGGGCAACATGGTGAGACCCCACCTCTGACAAAAAATATAAAAATTTAGCCAGGTTTGGTAGTGTGTGCCTGTAGTCCTAGCTATTTGGGAAGCCGAAGCAGGAGGATCACTTGAGCCCAGGAGCTCCAGGCTGCAATGAGCTGTGATCACACCATTGTCCTCCAGCCTGGGCAACAAAGTGAGACCGTCTCTCTATTTTTTTCTCCCAAAGAGCTGGGATTATAGGTGTGTGCCACCATGGCCAACTAATGGTTTTTGTTTGTTTGTTTGTTTTGTTTTCGAGGCAGGGCCTTACTCTGTTTCTCAGGCTGGAATGCAGTGGTATGATCACAGCTCACTACAGCCTTGACCTCCTGGGCTCAAGCAATCCTCCGGCCTCAGCCTCCTGAGTAGCTGAGACCATAGGAGCATGTCACTATGCCCAGCTAATTCTTTATTTTTTTGCAGAGACAGGGTCTCTCGTTATATTGAACAGGCTGGTCTCAGACTCCTGGGCTCACGTGCTGCTCTCGCCTTAGCATCCTAAATTGCCGTGATTGTAGGCATGAGCCATCACATCTGGCCTTACCTTCTTTTTAAGGCCCATTGAGATTTAGTAAGTGGCCTGAGGTCACAAGACTAGTTAGTGGCAATACTCAGCTAGATGACAGGTATCCAAATACAAGTTCATTACCTTTTCTTCTAGTAATGATCTCCAGAAAATTTTTTATTACATTTGACAGGAAAAAAACAAAACCTCAACCCCCAGATATGTGTATTTATTAAATTTTAAATTAGGCACATGTAGCAATTTACTAATCTTGTGCCTGGTATCATGCACAGATTAAAAATTGAAAGAATGAACTAAAATAAACAATTTTACAGAATTTTATTTTATTCCCACTTAATTCATTTAATGATGTATTTAATTATTTAATATATATTATAGTTGTTAAATGTAAGTGAATTTTATTTATTAAATACTAATCATACCATAAGTATTTTTCAATTCTAACAATTATATAAACATTTGTGTTGAAATGTGGCTAATTTCTCTGATGTCTACTCTGATCATCTGGCAAGCTAATCAGTAGCTATTACATTTTCACATTTTAAGTAAATAAGGACAAAACCCACTAAAATATGAGTTAGCAGACTTTTAAGCAGTTTAGAAAATAAGAAATTGCTCTAGATGACATACATTTATTTTGCAGCAAAGTCGTATATTGATGGGACCATTTCCAAATGTAAATTTTCAAAACACTCTCTCAGAACTAAGAATTTCTTTTTTTTTTTTTTTTTTTTGAGACTGAGTCTCGCTCTGTCACCCAGGCTGGAGTGCAGTGACCGGATCCCAGCTCACTGCAAGCTCCTCCTCCCGGATTTACGCCATTCTCCTGCCTCAGCCTCCTGAGTAGCTGGGACTACAGGCACCTGCCACCACGCCTGGCTAATTTTTTGTATGGTTCTTAGTAGAGACGGGGTTTCACCGTGTTAGCCAGGATGGTCTCGATCTCCTGACCTTGGGATCCGCCCATCTCGGCCTCCCAAAGTGCTGGGATTACAGACTTGAGCCACCGCGCCCGGCCAGAACTAAGAATTTCTATAGAGAAGGTGTACTGTCTTTATCATTCTTGAACACTTCCTCTACTTGGAGGGGTAGATTATTAATGTTTTCAAAAACATATTCTTGGTAAGAGACTTTTGACAGCCACTTGTCATCATAGAACAGGTCAGCAAAACTGAACTCTTCTCCTTTTTGTATATTTAATTCATTTTTAAGGTTAAACTCTTTGGGTATTTTGCTGTGAGATACCTTGTTAACCTTTATGTGGTTAAAAAAGATTTTCAGGCCGGGTGTGATGGCTCATGCCTGAATTCCCAGCATTTTGGGAGGCCAGGGTAGGTGGCTCACATGTGGTCAGGAGTTTGAGACCAGCCCGGCCAACACAGTGAAACCCGTCTCTACTACAAAATACAAAAAATTAGCCAGGCATGGTGGCGCGTGCCTGTAGTCCCAGCTACTCGGGAGGCTGAGGCAGGGGAACCACTTCAACCTTGGGAGGTGGAGATTGCAGTGAGCCAAGATTGTGCCACTGCACTCCAGCCTAGGCAACAGAGTAAGACTCGGTCTCAAAAAAATATTCAAGATGACATCATAACTCATCCCAAAACATTGTGTGGAATATTATATTTGTAAAAGGTAACAGCATCACCGTCAGCTCCTCTTCTTCTCTCAGGATCCTCAGGCATTAGACACCGTTCCAACAGAAAGACTGAGTATAGGTTCCACTATCATTCGTGCATAAAATATTATAAAAGCTTAATATCTTTCTTATTTTTAGGTAGGAGAAAAATGCAAGTTTGATATGTAATTAAATAGAAGTTTGAATACCTTCTTATCTCACTAGTTCGTTTTGCATGTGAGTTAATATGCAGACCTGATATAGAGACTGCATAAATTTGGAGGCCAGAAAGACTTGGCTTTGCCTGCTCCTTCTAACCTTTGACAATTTCAGTAAGTCTCAGTTTCCTCTTCTTTAAAAGCAGATTTTATAATACACATATACAGACACACACACACACAGAGTACACACACAGTACACACACACACACACACACACACTCTGGGAATTTTGTGAAGTTAAAGTTTGATAACATTTTCTTGGCACATGGCAAATAGATGTTCAGAAAGCTTCACTGAAACCCTTTTCACTCTTCGAACTGATTGTTTTCTGTCTTGTTTTGTTTTGTCATCCATTTCTTGTTCACTGTCACATACGCATCAGATTAGTGACTTACTAGAATGCCATCAACAACTCTTACCACCGGAAATTCTTGTATTCTTCATAAACTTACGTCTATCCCTGAAATTATTCTCTTGATCTAGCTTACACTTCCTTTCTTGTATTTATAGAAAGAACTTTAGTGAACAATTTTAAGCAAAGATAGCCGTCAATAATTAAATGAATTAATAATTAAATAGATGAAGTCTTGTCCAAATAGCACATAGGAATTTAAACATGGTCTTTTTCATTTCCATATAAATTTTAATATATTTAGTGTGTAATAACTGCCAACAGTAGGTGTAATTGATATATTAAAACATGTAAGACTATCATACAGATTTGTACACTTGATGACATGGATACTTCATTAAAGTAACCAAAATGTGAAACAAAGACTGTCAAGCTATTTTAGTCTTAATAATGACTAAAAAAACTTTTTTGTATATTTAGTCCTGTTGTTCAGTTCTTAACATTCCCAAACAAAACCTGTAATGTGATTTAGTACTTGGTTGCAGACATGTCTAAGTTAAAATAAGTCATAATGGAAACATTTTGCTCCATATTGTAGGCCTATACATTTTATATAGCTGTGGTTATATTTAAATTTTATATAACTCTCCTGTTTACTTAAGACTATGCGAAGTAAGTAAAGATAGTAAAGAACTCACAAAAATATATTTCCCCCAGTCTGCTTAACACTCTCTAGAATTTTAGCTCCCGATTTTCAGAGCTTGGTTAACACGCATAATACTATACTTACTGTGAACATGTTGTCATATTCATTATAATTATAAATGGATACAAAGGTAATTGCCAAAATGTATAATTACTAATATATTCATATTGCACATTTTTATGTAAAATAGTAAAACCAGTTTTTGTCTGAAAGCATATTTTGTGCAATTACTAATAGGTCATATTAATTCAGGTAGCAGCAGTGAAATGTATCTTGTTTATAAGCTTTGCATTTAAGGCATTTTTCTTGCAGGGATCACCTCCTAGTGTGAAAGTTTTCCAAAGATAATAGCACATCAATTCAAAAGTGTAATAGATTTGAGACCACAACATACTATCAGCATGAAGAAGTAGTTTATCTGTCTCACTAACTCACTGGGTCACAGCTAGAATCATTACATATTTGTTCTTTTGTTTTCACATCAAAATACATGGTTTACATTGTAATGTTGGTTGCTTATTTTCTTATTTAAAGTGTTTATTTTTAAAATGCATACCAGAATTAATTTTGGTAATAATAGAAGAGGCACTTTAGTGGGAATCTAAAATATTTTCTTTTTGTAATTGCATAGTATGCATAGTATATTACTTCCTATAAGACATTTATCGTTAAATTTATAGTATTAATGACTTTATATTAGAAACAATCCATTTTAAACAAAATGGCCAATTTTTAGAAAATTCACACACACATAGACATTTACTTATGTGCCTTTCCTAGAATCATCCTTTTTAAAAGTTAGAAGAAATCCAGTGATCAAAATTCAAGGAAAAATAATGAATTTTAGTTTATTACTGACTTACTATGAGTATGTTTTATTATTAATTATTTCTTAGCTGTGTCATCTTTGTCATCAAGCCTTGAGACAAGCCTTTTTATTTTTTTAGACCCCATTTCCTCATTTTTATTTTTAGTTACAGCTTTGTTGTCAAGTATAAAGCTACTGCCAGTGGTCACTGAAAAAGTTAATGAAAAAACTAGTCCTCCTAATACTTTTTACTTTCCTCATACCAGTTAATGACTCTGTAAGTTCTCCTGCACACACTCCTGAAAGCATGTTTTAAAATTATTTCTAAAGGTTGAAAGAAAACACTTTCTCTTTAACTCTAACGATAAGAATTCAATGTGGAGTATTTTTTTCAATTACACTGTTTTTTTTGCTCCCTCCAACCTCAGTAAGAATTCAGTTTCTTCACGTTGTTTCGTAGACCTGAGGCTACCATTGCTGCAGCCTTTTTGAGGGTATGGTGGGACATCCACTGCAGCCAGCACTGGGAAGCTTTATCTTAATTGTCACTACTTTGTCCTCAGCAGTTTCCAAGAGGAAGAGTTAGGGAAAAGGCATGTTTCTCAGGAAAAAAAAAAAATTATATATATATTTCTTTTTCTTCTCAAAATAGCAGATACATAAAGTAAAAAGAGATTATATTTATTTGTGTGTGTGTGTGCGCTTACACATTACATTTAAATATTTAGAATTGAGTTTTTCGGAAGACTCTCTGGTAGTAGGTAAAGAGAATGATTAGAAGTAGCTTTTTTTTAATAGAAATTTTCATTCAGGTAATACGTTGAAACAAGGTTCTTAGAGGAAAAAAGAATATATAAAAACCACCCCCGCCAGAAAGATTGAAAGTAGACAAATAGTACTCTCTCTGTGAAGAAATTAGTGAAACATTTTGGGAAGTCGTAAATGCCCAAGGTAAAGTATCAACTGGACTTACATGTGGCTCGGAAATCCAAGTATTGAGTTCCAAGAGAAAAGGAAAGAGAACCCCTTAACCAAGGTACTTGTGAAATAAGATGAGTGCTGATGAGTGGTTTTAAAGCAAATGGAAATGTAGGTATATGGAACATAAAGAAGACCCAAAAGGAAATAGATGCTGGTATCTCATTTGGAGATGAAGTAAAGGCCAGTACACATGGTAGCTCCTTAAAAGTAGCAATGACGTTAGAAAGGGTAAGGGAACTGATTAGGGAAAACTTAACTAATAGTTGAAATTGAAAGGGAAGAATAAAAAAAGGGGGATGTTGAAAGTAAAAAAAAGAGCGGGATGGCATAAAGCAATGGAAAAATGTTTAAGCCATTTGACTCAGATCCAATGGATTGAGCCTTGTATAATTCATTTGTTCTAAATTGACTACTCGAAGTAAGCTACCAGCAGTGACTTTCTAAGCAGGAGTCTTGAATTGATTTTCTGATTCGTTATACAATCTTGAAGGAGGACTTGAAGTTAAACTTAAGCTAGGAAACTAATATGCTAATACCTTACTGCAGTGATTCTCAGAGTGTGGTTCCTGAAGCAGCACCATCAGTTGCTGGGGTCTCACCCCAGACCTACTGTTTTAATAAGCCCCCCCAGGTTACTCTGATGTAAGCTGAAGTGTGAAACCCGCCGCTTTAATGTATTCGGTGGTCTCTCAGTTGCATTTCTGCTTCTCTTGGTGTTCTGACCCTTTACCACCACGGTTCACAAGCCCTACCGAAACCGGCGCTTCCGTATCATTCTTGTTGAACTGTTTTCATGTAAAAGATAGGTAACTGCAGAATACCTTTTGCGAGCTTCTGCAGACACTAGTGTGGGTGGGCTTCTCCAGCAGCCTCTGCAGTCTTTCAGTTCAGGAATCTTACAGAGCTTCTGAGGGCCAGCATCCTCGGCTGATGGAGAATTATTTCCAAATAGCTGGGCATTTGAGCAGAGTGAATAATTGTGCTAGATATCACTGGATGTCTGTTGAGAATCCACTGCCAAAAGGTAAGGAAAACAAACAGGAACCCAGCCTTGAATAAGAATGGGTAATTTTCTATAGGGGCTTTTTCTTTACTTTTCTGTTTAATAGCTGCCAGAAATTTCCTATTCCTTTCATCATTCTCTAAAGCACATTATTTAAATAAACTATTTTTTTCAGCCTTTTAATTAGTTTTGGACACATTGCTAAATATACATTTAACAGATAATCCAGTTGGCTTTGAAACTTAAAATTCAGAATTTGATAGTGAAAATCCTAAACATTATGATAAAAACAGGTTTTAAGCATTCACAATGCATAGGTAATAGTTAATATCATGTTTCAGATACATTCTTTGTTTCAAATACATACTGACAAATATTTTGGACTGACTTACTTTCTGTGATATTTAATAAATGCCCAATTAGAGACCACAAGGAACCAAATGAGTAATAGTAGGCACTGTGGAAGGTAACACACACTAACAATTAAGAGTTATATATTTTAACAGTACTTTTAAAGCATCTTATCTTAAAATGAACTCTAGGCAAACTGTCCATTGTCTTGATACCATCAAGTGACTAAAACCATTTTGAACTCAGTAGTTAATTTTAGCCTTCATATATTTCCAGGTAAATTTAATACACAAGTGTGGGATTCATTTGCTTTAGATCTGAAAATGTCATTTTGGAAAAGTCGTTTGATGTTGAGGAAATCTTGTGAGACCTTTTAATATGCCTCTTAAATCCAGAAAGTTGTATTTTGCCGGAAGGAAGAGGAACCTATACCTTAAAATTTCCTCAGCTCTTAAGTGAGAACTTTTGGATATTGAAAAGGTTGCAAATTTGGCCAAACATAACCAGTCTTTCTTATTGACACATTGTCTTTGAAATCAAAACATCTAATTTGAAGAAAGCAATCTATATTTTAGATTACTTTGTATTGATTTACCTACATGTGTCAGTAGAAAGCAGGACATCAAGGGATTTTATTTAATCAGGTCACATTTAGTTTAATGTAAATAATTCTTTGTCCAAGAAAGAATATAAGAGAAAGAAAGCATCAACATTTCCTATGCAGTAGTGCCGTTCTCTCTATATGATATAGTAGATGTTACTATACAACACAAGTATTTTTCCAGGTGTCTGTATGTCACTAATAAAAGTTTCAGCAGTGCCTCAGGGACAGAAGCTGAGCGCTAATTACTACACTCTCTTTATCTTAATTATTTGCTTTGTTTGTTAATCTCCAAAACTGTTTTTAACACTATATAAAACATTGAAGAAAACAAACTATTTTCTGTGAAGATAACCACTTATTAAGTTAATCTAATTAGAATTTATTTCATTTAGTAGTTACACACTTTCTTTTTGATTTTTATTTTCTATTCTAATCTCCTATTGAGGAAATGACTCAGACCACTTTGAATAATGCTATAACACATTTTCCAGGGATGTTTTTCAATTGGGTCCCTATAATTTCTAATTTATTAAGCTGTATTCTTGATATTAGAGAAAAAATGATTATATTAATCCCCTGAACAAAAGACCAGTATTAACACATTTTTCCTAGTGACTCCTATAAACTTTCAATTTAATTATGTATTATGACTTACTTAATTTTGTTAGCATCTTCTAAAATGAGCTTTGATATATTAATATTACATGTGATATAGAAAAGTACCTTTAAATTTCCTTGATAATCTGATTATCTTGCCACTAAAAATCTTATGATGGTAAGTTGTATGGTTATTACTTTGAAAGACAAAATCAATCAAGTGAACAGCTACTAAGGAACAAAGCATGCCTGCTAAGAGATGAGGTTAAAAAAGAAAAAAAGCAAAACAAACTATGAGAAGCAATTGTAAGTGGCTGAGATAGGAGACAGTTTTGACTGGACAAATAGAGGTGATTCGATATACTGTGCGGGTCCAAAATTTAAAACATGATGTTTCATTTGAGGGTAAAAGAAAATTTGAAATGAAATGTTATTTTTGCCTCTTCTTTGCCTCTGCAAAGCAGATTAAAAGAAGTTGAGGTTTAAGAACACAGAACTCTACTCAGCAAAAAAGAAAAAGAAAAGAAAGAAATGCTATAAAGGAAAGACTGCAGGATCCCCCGACAGATTGACTACTCAGGGGTGGGAGTTGGGGAGCAGGAAAGAAGAGTAATTAAAAATTACCCAAAGTCTGGCAGTTAGAGAGACTTAAAAGACAGTTACTAAACAGTAACCTAGAAGGCAGAGATGGGGACAGCAAAACAGATGACGGGGACAGCAAAAAAGATAACGAAATTCAGTCCTTGTCTTTACTAATTTTAAATTTGCAACATGACCCATAGAGGTATACATCATGGAATGGGTTAAAAATAGGAGCTAGAAGGCCGGGTGCAGTGGCTCACACCTGTAATCCCAGCACTTAGGGAGGCCGAGGCAAGCAGATCACGAGGTCAGGAGATCAAGACCATCCTGGCCAACACGGTGAAACCCTGTCTCTACTAAAAATACAAAAAAAAAAATTAGCTTGGCATGGTGGCACGCACCTGTAATCCCAGCTACTCGGGAGGCTGAGGCAGGAAAATCGCTTGAACCTGGGAGGCGGAGGTTGCAGTGAGCCAAGATAACACTGCTGCACTCCAGCCTGGCGACAGAGCAAGACTCCATCTCAAAAACAAAAACAAAAATTAGAAGCTAGATTAGAGGTAGAAGCTAACATCAAAAGATTACTCTAAAGCTAGATCAACAAAGAAACAAACCTTTCAACTTAAGAAGACCTAAGAGCAACTATTAATTGTGCTTAACATAGAGTCATCCTTTCTATTTATGTTTTAGCTTCTACATAGCATTACAAGTTAATGACGCAATGCAGCTCCACCGTTCGTGTCTTGTTGTTGTTGTTGTTAAATAGAATCCCCCTCAAGATTCCAGAGCCACAAAGCAGCTGTTAGTGTTCAGTGACCTTCTGCACCAGCTGTCTTTTGGGCTTTGAAATTGATTTTCCTCGTCTCAGTCTCTGATAGTCTCTCTTCAAGTGTGTCTCTAGCTCATCACCAGAGTGAAAACAGTGGCACAAATGGCTGAGGAACTGGAGGCAGGCTCCATGCAGGGCATCATTAGAAACATCAGAACAAAAGGTGTGCTCTGTGTTAAAAGAAGCCGCGGCGGCGGCTGCTTTATTGCAGAATACAATGGGGAATATTCTCACAGGTTCACTTTTTTTCATTCCCAAATATGGTCTGAGAAGTAAAGAAAATTTCTGCCTTTATTCTACAAACCTCATGTGGATGCCAGGTCAAAACCATATGTTTTTGGTAGTAATTTTTGCAGAATTTTTTATGTGTGAGAAGCATATTCCCAAAGCTATATGACTTGGCAGAGTCACAGGATGGGGAGAGACTAATGACACACAAAAATGTGTGCTTTATAGAGAATTAGGTGATGATAATTTCCTTGTGCGGAAAGTCAGTGTCTGTTCTCCATGTAGCTGCATTTCAGTATTCCGTTCCTTCGTTAAATATTTGTAGAATTCTAAACACAAAGTAACCATTATGTTGGACCTTGAGAACGGGTAAAAAGAAGTCCTTGGGCTTAAAGACACATTAATCACAATATACACTTTGGCAGCGTTTCATACAGTGCAATGAAAGAGCCATTGTTGCCCTTAGAAAGAGGGTATCCTTTCTGAACCCCAAAACTAACAGAGTTCTACCAAATCTGAGATCAAATATTCTCTGCTGTAGAAAATATGCTGACACAGATCATAGTAATGTCTAAGAGATTTTTACGTGTCTATTTTCACATACCTATTCTGAGACCTAATTTTACCAGTCTGCACAAAGTGACACCATTTGTTTGTAAGTAGTTTCCAAATACATCAGTTTAAACAATCTTTACTAATTCTTTCTTTACTTACATACTAGAAAATGATCTGAAAATATTGAAGTCTGGTGATTTTATTTTTTGATTGATTGACTGATTTTTGAGACAGTGTCTTGCTCTGTTGCCCAGGCTGCAGTATAGTGGTGCAATCACAGCTCACTGCAGCCTCAAACTTCTGGGCTTAAGCATTCCTCCTGCCTCAGCCTCCTGAGTAGCTGGGGCTACAGGTGCATGGCACCATGCTAGGCTGATTTTTTAAGAAAATGTTACCATGCCTGTAATCCCAGCGCTTTGGGAGGCTAAGGCGGGTGGATCACCTGAGGTCAGGAGATCGAGACCATCCTGGCTAACAAGGTGAAACCTCATATCTACTAAAAACACAAAAAATTAGCCAGGCGTAGTGGCGGACGCCTCTAGTCCCAGCTACTCGGGAGGCTGAGGCAGGAGAATGGCACAAACCTGGAAGGCGGAGTTTGCAGTGAGCCGAGATTGCACCACTGCACTCCAGCCTGGGTGACAGAGCGAGACTCCATCTAAAAATAAATAAATAAATAAATAAATTAATTAATTAATTTAGTAAAGATGAGATCTCACTGTATTGCCCAGGCTGGTCTTGAACTCCTAGGCTCAAGCAGTCCTCCTGCCTCATTGTTTTAAAATATAGTGCACAGGTGATTTGGCTTCTCTTCCCATGTTTTGTAACATTTCTGTATTTATTATGCACATACATCATCAAGGCCCCAGTGTGATATACACAATCAGATTTAAATCTCAAAAGCACCTCCCTTTGTGACTAATCTGAGTACAGTACAGACCCCAGTCTGAGGAGGGGTACTTCTGAGATTGAAAGTCAGTGGCTGGCCAGGCATGGTGGTTCATGCCTGTAATCTCAGCACTTTGGGATGCCAAGGCAGGAAGATTGCTTGAGGCTAGGAGATTGAGATCAGCCTGGACAACATAGGGAGACCCTCATCTGTACACAAATAAAAATAAAAATATTAGCCAGACGTGGTGGTGCACATGCTGTAGTCCAAGCTACTCAGGAGGCTGAGGAAGGAGGATTACTTGGGACTGGGAGGTCAAGGCTCCAGTGAGCTGTCTTCACACCACGTGCTCCAGCCTGAGCAGCTGGAGTAATGTTAGAACAAATAACAAAATATACAGTCACAAAGATGTAATTTTAGAATATTACATCTTTGTTTTGAACAATATCTCAAAGTTGCATTTTCCTCTAAGAAAAATAATAATTGCGGCTGGACAGGGTGGCTCATGCCTGTAGTCCCAGCACTTTGGGAGGCCAAGGCAGGCCGATCACCTAGGTCAGGAGTTCAAGACCAGCCTGGCCAACGTGGTGAAACCCCGTCTCTACTAAAAATACAGAAATTACCTGGCATGGTGGCACATGTCTTTAGTCCCAGCTACTCAGGAGGCTGAGGCTGGAAAATTGCTTGAACCCATGAGGCGGAGATTGCAGTGAGCCGAGATCACACCACTTCACTCCAGCCTGGGTGACAAGAGTGAAACTCTATCGCAAAAATAAGAAAAATAATAATTTCATAGCACCTCAAGCCCTTGCCAAGATTGGTGATCTCATAATTATTGATGTCTCAAATTTTGGAAATTTAAACAGAGCTGCCTGATTTGAAATCAGCATCTCTCAAACTTACTGTCTCTCACATAGTGGATATTGACATGTTTTTAGTGTTGAAGCTAAGTTCATAATCTTGAGAGTCCCGTAGGCTCAGATTCAAATCCTGTCTCCCATGGAGAAACAACGTACTTTGAATAAAGCTAAAACACGTATCCCAGGCTTGCTTTTTGGTTTTTATAATTTCCAACTTTATTTATTGCTATTTTATATATTTTATGATTTCATTCCTTTATTAGCTGTGACCTCTTGGCCAAGGTACTTAACTTTTTGAGGCTCACTTTTCCTCATCTGCATAGTAGTCACCATTTTACTTATTTTACACATATTTATTGAACACCTATAACATGCCAAGAACTTTTTAAGTCTTGTTAATGCAGAGGTGAATAGGACTTCATAGAGTTTACATTCTAATGGGAGAAGACAAACGATAGATTTGTGGAGTGAGTATATCATTCGTAGTCCATCAGTATAGTACGTTAGAAATACAACTTTTAAAAATATTTATGTTTTTTATTTTTATTTTTTGAGACAGAGTCTTTTTTTTTTTTTTTGAGACAGAGTCTTGCTCTGTCGCCCAGGCTGGAGTGCAGTGGCACGATCTTGGCTCACTGCAAGCTCCGCCTCCCAGGTTCGTGCCATTCTCCTGCCTCAGCCTCCCCGGTAGCTGGGACTACAGGCGCCCGCCACCACGCCTGCCTCGTTTTTTGTATTTTTAGTAGAGACGGGGTTTCACCATGTTAGCCAGGATGGTCTCTATCTCCTGACCTCATGATCCACCCACCCAGGCTTTCCAAAGTGCTGGGATTACAGGCATGAGCCGCCGCGCCTGGCCCTATTTCCTGAGACAGATTCTTACTCTGTTGCCAGGCTGGAATGTAGTGGCGTGGTCTTAGCTCACCGCAACCTCCATCTCCTGGGTTCAAGTGATTCTCCTGCCCCAGCCTCCCTAGTAGCTGGGATTACAGGCACCCGCCATCACGTCTGGCTAATTTTTTGTATTTTGTTTGTTCGTTTGTTTGTTTGTTTTTTAGTAGAGACAGGGTTTCACTCTGTTGGTCAGGCTGGTCTCGAACTCCTGACCTCGTGATCCACCCGCCTCGGCCTTCCAAAGTGCTGGGATTACAGTTGTGAGTCACCGCACCGGCCCATTTATGTTTTATTTTAGGCCTCATTCCTAGAATCTTCTCTTCAGGTGGTTTGGGTCCCTCCCTCCCCTACCCCAGCACTTCCATGGTACTCTGAGCACAGCAGGGAGCTTCTGGTGTTAGACTCTCCACTAAGTCGAGTTTTCATGCTGTCTGTCTGTCTATTTCTAATCCTCCTGCTATTACAGGGGTCACCTTCGTTCCTATCCACGAGACCCCTGCTTTGTCCAGTGGCACACTCTGCCGTCTCTTTGCTACTCTTGCAGCCATAGAATTCCGCTTCTTAGAAATTATGCTCAGGCATAGGAATCGGCCAGGCTCCCTGACTGCATCACCTGGATGCTTCATGCGTTTATTTCCCCTTGAGATCCTGTTATCGCCTCCGTTCTCTGTGTGAGATGTAAGGCACAGATTTTCTCTGCTCTCAGGCCTCTTGGATTTACACTGTAATCTCTGCTTCTCCAGGACTCACTCAGGGAGGCCAGGAGCGGGGCCTTTATCCCTGGGACACGGTACATCTTCAGCCGTTCTTCTCTTTCTCCCTTCCTAGCCCTTAATCAAATGAAATATTTTTTCTAGTCTAAGGGGAATCTTTATTTTCTAAATTCGGTTTATTCCTGACATTTTGGGTACATCACACAGCCTCTCCATTCCCACTTTCCCCCAGAGGGTTTTCATGGGACCAAAGACTAAGGTAAGGGACTCCGTCGTTAGCCATGGGCCTGCAAACCTGTCACTACGGGAGTGTTGCGTGTTTCTGTACACGCAGCTTTGCCAGGTAGCTCTCTCTGCTACTTCTCTCCCCTCGAGCATGGCATGGAAGCAGTAGGAAGAGCCTCAGACTTCCTTGGATGTTGTCGCTTCCCCAGGATGCTGCCCACAAAGCAGAAGGCAGGCTTCTCTTCCTGGGCCCTGTTGCTCCTCTGCTGTCACCAGCTCCCCTCAGGTTCTGCACCTGCTCCCAGCGTGGACATATTCTCCTTTCTGGAGGGAAGCCCTTTCTCCCCTCACACCATTTTCCTCCCCAGTCCACTCTCTTTCACTCAGCAATCTGGGCTTCAGAAAACCAGTAAGAGACTTAAGCTATTTCTTCCTTCATCTTATTTCATTTCTTCTGGAGGCAGTGAAATAAAACTAGAATGAGAGGATTGAGGCAGAGAAAACAGAGAAAGGGAAAAAAGTCAGGAGGAAAAAACATACTTTCAGTAGTACTTCAGAAACTTGATTTACCACACAAATAAATAACCGGATAACTGATTGTAATAAGCACTTTGAAGAAAATTAACGTGGTAATACTTATGGAGAGTAGAGGGAACAGGGCTTTGGATTGGGTGGTCAGGTAGTAACATCTGAGCTGAGACTTGGAGGATGAAGGCTGAAAATGCAAATAATCATTTTATTCTTCACTGCATCATGGTGAAAATTGTAGTGAAACAACAATACAGTGCTTAGTAGGTACTCAGGAAATGGCAGTTATCATTATTAATGAAGTCGACAGAATGGACAGCTGTCACCTCCATCGGTGATCCCAGGAGGGGTCATCCAAAACTGAGCGAATGCCAAAGCCCACATAGCCCCAGCCACTGGGCTGTGGACCAGTACCGATCCGCAGCCTGCTAGGAACTGGGCCACACAGCAGGAGGTGAGTGGCAGTCGGAGGAGGGAGCATTGCTGCCTGAGCCCCGCCTCCTGTCAGATCAGTGATAGCATTAGATTCTCATAGGAGCACAAACCCTATTGTGAACTGCACATGTGAGGGATCTAGGTTGTGTGGGAATCCAATGCTCGATGATCTGAGGTGGAACAGTTTCACCTCGAAACCATCCTCTCCACCCCCCATTCCTGGTCCAGGGAAAAATTGTCTTCCATGAAACTGGTCTCTGGTGCCAAAAAGGTTGGGGACCACTGCAGTAAAGTAAGCAAATTTTCCCACAGTCATAGGGAACGTCAGTCCTTTTCCTGTACTTGGCAAAGATGATCCTTTGGCCCTGTGAAATGCATGCACCAGTGTTTGCCAGGACTTTTTAGGGTGGAACTTCAGAAGATAATAATAGGATCTCTGTCCAATTACATGGATCTGTCCAAGCTTCACGAGAGGCATGCTTTGCACCCTTTAGTCTGCCTTTTAAATCCTCTCCAGTGGCGCTGAGGGAATAGGCTGTTTCTATGGGCTGCTGAGCCTCCTGCTCACTCTTCATGTATAATCCTGAAAAGAGTGAGAATCTAGATCTGGGCCAACATGACTCATAGGCCAGGTCCAGCCCTGTTACTTGTTTTTATACTGCTTGTGAGCAGAGAATGGTTTTCACATCTTTAAATGATTGACAACATGAAAAGCAAAGCGGATTTCATGACATGGGAAAATTCTATAAAGTTAAAATTTCAATGTCTACAAAAAAGTGTTATTGGAACAGAGCCAGAGTTAAACATGTATGCATCGTCTATGGCGGCTTTCACGATATAACAGTAGAGTTCAGTGATATCTCTGGAAAAGCCTAAAATAGTTACTCTGTGTCCTTTACAGCAAAAGTTTGCTGATGCCTGATCTAAATGACATAGTCCATCTTCTTATCCAGACTACATGCCAGTGTGTGGAATCGCCAGTATCAAATTTGTAAACCAGGGAATTCATTTTGTACACATTCGTTTTGATGATGTTACATTTTGAATTGGCATTTAAAATCTTCAAATTATACTTATTTGTCTTTTGAATAGAGACTGTGATATGTGATTTTGAGCAGAATAATAAATAACTAATGCTTTTTGAGCACTTACCTTGTGCTAGATACTAATGTAAACACTTTATGCATTATTTCGTTAAATCCTTGGAAAATGCCTGTAAATTGTATGTACTGTTATTATGCCCTTTTACAGATGATAAAACCAAGACACAAAACTTGAGTAACTTACCCAACATCGTGCAGCTATTTATAGGTGAAGAGTCTGGATTTGAACTCAGGCAGTGTCGTTTCAGAGCGCTGAATAACCGTGCTGAATATGAATATGGTAGGAGGTACTAATGCTGCCTCCAACATAGCACTTAATTCAGGCTATAAACTTTTAAATTAGCTTTTTAAAGTAGTTCAGTGGGGAAATGGGCTAATACAGTCGCTAGTATAATTTGTACAAGTGGCAACTCATCATTTGCGTCTGTTCTAATTTTGTGGTTGAGAAAGCGTTTTTTAGAGACATTAGCTGTTTTGCAACCCTGTTAAAATAAGGAAGTCAGTAGTGCCATGTTTTTACAGGTCCGGAAAAAAGACTGAGGCTTCCTAGGACCAGATGACTAGGAAATGATAGACCAGGGACTGATTTTCAATCCAGAATTCTTTCCACTCTACTGGCCTGTATTAGGCCAACTTTCATGACTTTTACCACATCTGTAGACTGGCTTCACTATTTTTCACTTAATACTTTTCTGGAGATTGATTCTTTGTAACTTTTAAATACCTATTCAGCCTCTTCTAAGTAATAATATACATAAAATAAATGAGTGTGATCCTTTTTTATTAATCAGATACTTACATAACACATTCCGAGCACTTTGCTTTAAATATTAAGTCATTTAAGTTTCATAATAACCCTGTGAGGTAGATACTATTACCATCCCCATTTTATAGATTAAGAAACCAAAACTGACTTTCAGTAACTCCTCAGGGACACATACCTACCAAGTGGTGAAGTGGAATTTGAACCTTGGCAGTCTGGTTTCCCAGTTCTGTCCTGTTAACCCCTTAATTTGTTTGATATATTCAGTATTTCTCCAGTATACAGTAAGTACATGAGGATTAAAAGTAAAGGTATTTAGCTCTGTCTTATCTAAAATGACCTTGCGTAAAGACTGTGCCATAACAGATAGAAAGACCTCTGTACCTTCCGAATATGAAAGAGAGCACAGCCTGCTGACTTCATGGGATGCGCTAGGAACATCGTGGTAAGTGTCGGGATACTCACTGAATATACTGCAAGTTACCAGCATAATATTAAATGTAAACCATAAAACAAATGGTGCTTTCGTAAAATTTGGAGACTTCTATTGTTAATAGGCATCTTAAAATTAGTTACCTTTCCTGAAGAATTCCATTTGCAGTGCTCTCGTTATGTGACCACACAATTTCTGCTTAAACATTGTCAAGGAAGAGAGCATAGAACTTTTAGAGGCAGGTTGCTCTCTGTTGTATGGCTCGTGGTGAGGGAACGTTTCTATATTTGATCCGAAATCTGCTTCACTGACCCCTTCATTTATTTAGGTTTGGTATTAGAAGGTGTTCCATGATTCCTTCCCTCTCCCTACCCCCAGCAGGTTCACAGTCCTGATTATGTTTGACAGAAGCTGTCAATAAAATAGTTTGCATCATTTGAGAGCTGACCAACTGCCTGTAGCCGAACTTGGTTTTATAGTTCTTATTAGCAGAGAAGCAGGCCAAGATGACAGTGTTTCCATGGACGTCCAGAAAATAAATCAGTGTGCAGAAGATCAGCGTGATCATGCACGCTCGTGTTTATATGAGTGTGTAGTCTCATGAGTAGTAAATGCCCATGTAGCTACAAAGCAACAAGACTGGGTTTCTTTTGCTAACTGAAAATGCCCTTAGGGTAATTCATCATGGGACATTCCAAAATGGTTTTGTTCGGGAAATAGTGTGATTAGAAAGTCTTTATAGTCTCTCAAGATGTCTACTTGAGGAACAGTGATCATTTATATGTATAAATCCTGCTGTCTACATTAAAAATCAGTCTCTTTCGTTAGAGTCATTTTTGTGAGTTAGATTCTTTGGTTAAAACATTTCCTTAACTTTTAATGCTTTAGGTTATATAGGATAAATTCTTTCAAAAAAAAAAAAAAAGGAGAGAGAGAGGAGAGAGCAAAAGAGACAGAAGAGCTAAATGCATCACTGTCTCTTGTCTCTCATATTGCAACATATTTGTATGTTATAATGATATTCTCCTTTTCCACAGGCATTTCCTATTCAAAACAGGAACAGGGACAACGCCACTGTTCAGTACTGCAACCCCAGGATACACAATGGCATCTGGCTCTGTTTATTCACCGCCTACTCGGCCACTACCTAGAAACACCCTATCAAGAAGTGCTTTTAAATTCAAGAAGTCTTCAAAGTACTGTAGCTGGAAATGCACTGCACTGTGTGCCGTAGGGGTCTCGGTGCTCCTGGCAATACTCCTGTCTTATTTTATAGGTAAGAACAAGTTCTTAGAATTACTTTGTCTGTAAATCAGGGTGTTACATTGTTTTATTACTTGTATTTATTCATTTGGTCTAGAAGCATACTATGAGGTTATATTTGGTGGGGGTGAGTTTGGTAATAATATATCATAAATCACAGAGTATTTTCAGTAATTTTCAGCAAATTTAGATACATAGAAAAGCAGGTTTTGTGGGTAGTTCATTTCTGTAAACAGTGAGGTATATTCTTTGGACAAAAACTATAGGGTACATTTGTGTTTGACTCATCCCTTGTGAAACATGGATAGCTCTGTGGCATTTCACGTGCACAAAATAATTCATGTGCTTGCAGTAATGAACCCTGTGCAGGATTTCCTTCGATGCGTACTCAATAGGGAGCTCTCCACTACTTGTGATATTACAAGTCTCTCAGCTCACTCAGCCATCTAAATGTAAAACTCATCACTCAGGGCCATCATCTTGCACTCAGGAAAGCTCTCCAGAGAACTGGGCATCCATAAAGCAATGAATGGATTATATACTCATTCATATATGTGGATTTTTCTTCTCTTCTGATGTGGTATTGATCATGTTTTTCATTTGATAGTAACCCAAATAATGGAAGCTACTAATAGAAGTTGTAAATATTGCTTTTATTTAACCATTTCATAACATATTTGAGCATTCAAACTACTGGAAATTGCTTTTTAAAATGCCAGAGATGACCACATTGTATTTTGATCTTCTTCTAAGTGTAGGAAAAGGCCTACCACATTGAAATGCTAATGGTGTCCACTGAGATAAATCACAGGCTTTGTGGTTTATCCACCAGGAACAATAGCCAGTGATGCCTCCTCAAGTTTACAAAGCAATTTGTGATGCCCCATGAAATTCTATAACTGAATAAGAGTATTGCAGAGCTGTATGTAGAATACTTTGATGCTTTTGCAGTGGACCAAGTATCTTGCACTGGCTACAGTACTCCTATGATATAATTAGGCACTTTGGAAAGTGAAATAACCATTTTGAGTCAGTGTTTAATGGGAAAACAGAATTGTAGAGCATGGGAGAACTTCAGAGACAGCTGAGTCAGGGATGGCAACTATGTGACATGTTATGCAGTAATTTTTCCAATTCTTTGACCATGGAAGACATCGTTAATGACTCACAGGACTTTCTCTCCTTAACCTGATTACATGCTGCTTATCTTCATCTGAGTGCTTCATTCACTACCTCTGACCGCCTCTACCAACCAGTCAGAGGTCAAAGCAAGATGAAACCTTTCTGTTACCTTTCTGTCATGTTTTAATCTAAGTTCACTTTCTCCTTATAGAGATGGTCAACCAGATACTGAAGGGGTTATCACTTGACCAGGATCACACCCTAGTGAGACAATACTGATGTTGTTTCATAACACAGAAGGTGAATGAGTAATTTCACAACAAAAATCAATATTCCAGAGACAGATTTCTAGTATTCGGTTAGAAAATGTATCAGCCACCAAGAGATTCTATTCTAGTTAACTGTATATATTATTTGTGCCTGTCAGAAGTATGCTGCTAAAGAATTTTAAATGGTTCTGAAATGGACCGGTCATAAATGGGATGTAATAAATTAAGAATATGTATTTGAGCTGAACAAGGAGAACACATGGGCACAGGGAAGGGAATAAGACACACCGGGGCCTGTCGTGGGGTGGGATGTGGGGAGGGAGAGCATTAGGTAAAAACAGCTAATGCACGCTGGGCTTTATACCTAGGCGATGGGTTGATAGGTGCAGCAAAACCACCATGGCACACATTTACCTGTGTAACAAACCTGCACGTCCTGCACATGTACCCTGCAACTTAAAGATAAAAAAGAATATGTGCTTATTGCAGATTTTTTTTTTTTTACTGTGGTGCATACCAGGTAGATAAATATGCAGGGCTGGAATTCAGTGTCAGGTTGACTGGTCAAACATCCTTTCTGATTGATAAGTGCCTGTGTGCTTCCAGTTGTTAAATATTTTGAATATCAATTCTAATGCCATTTAATTTTATTTTCATGGTGTGACTAGCAGGAAAAAATAGCATTTTAATGTGAGATCAGTCACTGTTACCTGTGAGACTTCTACTCTTTTTAAGGATCCATTAGTGAATATAACTATGAGACTTCTAAGTAAAAACTCAAAATTTTTCCTTTTTTTCATATTGCCTGGTTTTACTTTTTAGTCATTAGCAGTCTGCTTTATTTCTACTAGAACCATGGTCATAAACTCTTCCCTTTGCTTTTATTTTTCCCCACATGGCAACATGCAAATTATCTAGTTAATATACTCATGTAGGCTTTTCAGTTCAACAGGTATTTATTGAACATTTGTTTTGATCTAGTTATTGTGCTAGGAATTAAGAAGATACAATCCCAGTGTTATCTAGCAAAAATTTACTTTTATCTTCAAAGAATTTTCTCATACTTTTATCGCTTTAATTAAGCACATGTATGCTTCAAATTTTCATTGGTCTTCCTACATTTAAAGGACTAACACACTAACACAATGATTTTATTTTTAATCAGGTGAAAAAATTTCATTCCCTCATCAGTTCACATGATAAATCTTTTTTGATTAAAGATGTTGCCTTTACCCTTGAAAAAAAGAACAGGACACTTCTCTCAGGAAAGGTTGTCCTTTTCTATTAAGTGTACGTGTAAAGCAGAGAGGGAGAAAAGAGACACTTGCCCATCCAGCCAGATCAGTCTGATAAACCCCAGAATCAATGGGGAAGACCAATGTCATCATGAGTTTGACCTTGCAACCTTTAACAGAAACGCAGCCATCCTTAAGCTTTTTTTTCCATTCCCTTAGAATTCCCTTCTCTTATATTGACTGTTAATATAAAGTAAAAGCCTAAGACATTAAAAAAAAGCTTGAGGAATTATTTCTTAGAATATTTTTTCTTACTTTCCAGTAAGATAATGAGAACTTACGACAATGTAGATTTAACATGTCTCTTCTCTAAGGTAAGTTATCTCAGGATAGACAAGGTGAACAGCTTCTGAAAGAAAGGCAAGGAGGGAGGGAGGGAGGTGGACAGGCTTTGTTGTTTATTTTTTCTGTTTCTTCAAAATTTCAGAGAGTAAAGAAAGACCTTAAAAAGTGAAAATTAATTGTAATCCCACAGTGCATGCTGTCAACTTTTTGGTGTATCTCCTTCCAGATATTTTCCCATGTGCATACACAGCTAGAGGTCCATATTTTTAAATGCATTTTATACTAGGCTTTTCTCATATATCATTCATTATACATCATCTATATAATTTTATTTAGTGGCTATTCTTAAATAACTAGTTCCCCAGAA